>NC_084854.1:1237500-1537500 GCF_951802175.1 Populus nigra
TTTCTTAAGATGTTGAAGAAGCCGCTGTTTGATCCATCGTCTGTCATTTGGAAGATATGCCTGAATTGAGTGATCATAACTGCAAGACAGAAATAAATAAACAGGATATCTGTTATCCTGCCACAGCAACAGTCTGAAGAGAAATGCAGCACGGTAGTAATTGCTTCTTTGGCCTTCAAGCAAGGCCCAAACAGCCTGAAGTACCTTAGTCTTTCAAAAGAAAACTCTCATTCTCAAATAAGATGAAATTTAAGTCTTGTGAGTCATTCTCTTATAGTGTTTAACTGTAAAGATTTCTCTTGGCAATCATCAAAACTGTTTGGCAAGAACGTTTCTGTTAAACAGTAACTGTGATTAGCATTTGACATGATCGGTGGGAATTCATACTTTTCACCAGCCAAATTCATAGATATGTAAATAATGTTATTTTTTTTTCCCTTCCTAGAAAAAAATATTTAAGAAGCCAAAATGCAACAAGCTTAGCTACCCAGAAATGATAATTGACAAAGATGTCTAAAGGTGTTCGATTGCCAGCTTCAAAGTGCTTAGATGTGCATGTGTGTGCGGAAGGAGGGGGGGGGGGGGGGGGGGAGAGGGAAATACACTAATGCGCTCATGTCTGCAAGGCCATCAATGAAATTGTAGAGATCCGCAATATCATAAGTGATGTTTCTGTTGGCTGGATTTAGGTCCTTGAGCTTCCTTTCATATAGTGTGCAAATACCTGCAAATGCTCACAATGAACAAACTCAATGAATAGGGAAAATTTAAAAGTTACGGATTCGTCAAGAAGTAAATCTAAGTGCTAGCAAGTGATAAGAGAGCTTATGTTGGGCTGATTACATAAAAAAATTACTTTCATACATTTCATGTGGCTACCATCATTATTTGACCGCCTATTTCATAAGAGTTGCTTCAGCCATTATGCAAGCAAAGACACAGAAGGTTTTTGGGTAGGGTGAAAGCCTGGACTACCAAATCTCAATAAGATAACACATGATGAGAACAAAACAAAACCAATCAACTTCAAACACAGCGTGTAAAAAACCAGCCTTTATCTTCATTTCCAACAAAAAACTACAGGGGGGTAAAAACAGAACAAGGTAAGGAGAATCAATAACCTTAAAAAAAAGAAGAGAATTTTCAGAATAGTGTCAGACTAAGAAAAAGCAATATTCATGTAACTACTGCAACTAAGATGGCTGAATTTATTTACAGAGCTCCTTAAGCAGTAAAATACACAACATAACCATAAACCCACAATCCATCACACCAATTCCATAACATCTGCACTATGTTAAAGGCAAGAAACATGAAAAAACGAAAAAATGAAAAACCCTCCTTGACTGAGGACACAAATCATCAAATTAAACCAAAAAAAACTGGAAGCCTTTCAAGCTGCTGCATATACTCCAATGCTAAAAAAACAAAATAAATCTCACTCGGGCAATTAAAAAAAACACTTTCAGTAGCAATTCCAGTAATTCATCCAATAATAATAATAAGAAGAAGAAGAAAAAGAAAAAAAAAACATAGCAAACATACCATCCATAGCTTGACTTATTGAGTCATAATCCATGAAAGTTCTGGTGGATCTATTTTGCGAGTTCTGCATCAAAACTATAGTGTGTCTATTTGCCTACACATCAAAAACAAAACCAGTCATAAACACTATGAAAAAAAACACAACGCATGAAACTTTATAAATAAATAAAAACCATTTCAAATAACACGAAAAAGCTCAATAATTTAGTATCCAACAAAAAGAAAACTCAAATTTCCATTAATTACAGAACCCTGATTTAGAAAAAAGAAAACGAATTTTAGTGAAAATATTAGTCATTTGAAATAGAAAAGAATTGGAAATTGAAAATCATATGAAAAATAGAGAAAAAATCTTAGTACCATAGCTTGAATTGCAAGCGGAAGCAGTGGATTCTTAGAGAGAAGAGAGAAGGAATTCAAGGGTTTATGGCTTTTCTGTTGGCATAAATCGAAGTATACGAAGCACGGGGTCCTTTATTATCAAAGAGTCACTATAAAATTGCCACGTTACTTCTTGTTACCTTCAATACTAAGGCTCCGTTTTCTTTCTTTCTTTTTTTTTTAATTTTAAATTACATATTTGAAATCTATATATTTATATATTCAGTGCACATTATAGTTTTTCATTATTATATTGCCGCTTCATGTCATATCAATATCAATTTTTTAAAAATATTATAAAAATATTTTAAGTTTATTGGCCCAAATAAATTGAATTTGATAGTTATGGCAAATCCAAGCAACTTAAAATTGACAAATGATATCAGACCCAGCAAACAACAAACCAAAAAAAAAAATATTGCATTTTAGTTGGTAGAAAAGAGAAAAGAATGAAAAAACTCAAACAATCAATTACCGGCGGCAATCCAACCATTATATGTCATCACGCGTCGCTCCATGTGGAAGAGGGCATGGTTGCGCATCTAGTGATACGACACATGAGCAAATTTGACCACCAAAGAGTCTCTCACGCACCTCCTTGAAGGTGTGGGCGCCTCCTACTTGTTGGGACGTGTTTCACACGTTCCAACAACTTTATAATTAAAAAAATACAAAATACAATGTGAAAATACTAAAATACCCCATGATCCTCTTAATTACACAAAATACACAAGTAAAAATATCAAAATACCCCCAAAGAAAAAGTTTTTTTTCTTCCTTTTAGGCTAAAATTGTTATTTGCTTGCACTTGAAAATTGAAAAAATCTAATTGCCCTTATATAAGAGAGCCAAAGAAATATTTATTTGCTCACAAAATATGAGAAATTGAAAGTGAAACTACTATTATAATTCATAGTAAAATGTCTCTTGATCTACAGTGATTTACCGATACTATTTAGCTTTTGTTATAATGAAATTTCGTTGTCGCAATCTACAATGATTTGTGTCTACAATTACAGTGAAAACTCCACGTCATTTAGCTTTATATATATATATATATATATATATATATATATATATATATATATATCATTGAAAATTTTATAATTTTTTTAAAATCTATTATTTTCAAATTGTAACCATGAAAAATATTACAATACTGAATACATATTAATTATTGTTATTTGTCTTAATCCTTTAAATCTAAAAAGTTTATCCACGAGGTACGATTATTGTCTATTTAGCATTACAATTGAAATTGTATTTGAGTGCATTTTAAAAGTGTATTTAACTTGAAAATATATGAAATTCATATTTTTTTTATTGTTTTTTGTTAGATTTGATATGTTAATATCAAAAATTAAAAATTAAAAAAAAATCAGTTTGATGTGTTTTCAAGCCCAAAATACTTTTAAAAAACATCCAAAACAAAACCTACCACATGCTAAAATAGACACTTAAGAACAATACCCTTTGTCCTTGGATAGAAAAAAATTTGATTTTGGTTAAAAATAATAACTTTTTTAATTCATTTTTAAAAATATATTTAAATACAATGAAACAATAAGAGATCTTATATGAAATTGTGAATAACAAAACATAAAGTAAAAACATCTTGCTATTATCCACATTCACTATTTTTAAAATCATGCATATGGATAAAGTTGAACAAGAACTCAAGCACCAAAAAGATATCTTCTTTTGTTGCCATTTTTTATATTTTTTATCGTTTTTATTTTTTTATTTTTTATTTTAAAAAATATAAATAAATTAAAAAAAAACATGAAATTGATAAACTAGAAGGAGGGCCAAGTTGTAATTTACTCCAATTAACATCACTTCGGATGACAATTGACATGCTATTTCGTCTTCTTCTTCTTTTAAAAAAGTGCTTGAATCCGATGGAGCAAAGAAAAAGATATCTTATTAAGAAAAGGTGCCATACACATAATGTTTCAAGTAAATAAACACAAGAATACATAATAGCAAAATAATTATAAATTGTATGCAATACAAAACAATAATTTTTGTGTGATTGTTAATCAAAAAATCATATCATCCTTTTAATAGTTAAGATAATTTTGGAAGTTCTAAAGCTATATATATTTTTTTAGTTTAAGTGAAAAAAGAAAGAGTGAAGATTGAGATATACCATTTTATATCAAACTTGAAGAGAGAGAGAGAAAGCGCTAATTTCATCAACATTTTTTTAGTATATTATTGAGATATTTACTAGTTTAACATTTTTTTAGTATATGATTCATCTTAACAATATCTAGGGTCACCTCTCCATTAGATAATAAACAAATCTCTTCACACACAAATCTTTTATTTAAAATATTATTTTCATCTTCTTGATTTTCTACATACTCATTTGAGCAACCAAACTTAAAAAATGACTTAAGCATTAGAGTTTCTCTCATTTTTTAAGGGACTTATTTTATAGGTACAAGTCGGACCTAGAACTCAGTCAGGAAATTTATTTATATATGAGGTTTTTCAATGACTTTATCTGTGACGATGTTTGTGGGAAACTCAACAAAAATCTTGTTTATTTCCTTTTAATTTCTATAAAAAAAAATGTTACATGGTTGACGAGACTTTGTTATATGGGAGAGTAATTGATCTCCCCACAAGATCTTCAGTTTTCTTAGGTATCCAACAACTCTCCCAACAAGAGTAAGTATATAATAACACATTTTTAGCTACCAGGAATAGCTTTGCTCTCTTCAGTATAACCAATAGAAAAGTCAACTCAGTGCATAAAGACAACTTCAGTTTCAACAAGAAACTAGACAAAACAACATGTCAAATAGGCACCATACTCCAACTCTCCAAATGAGCTAGAACTCCCCAGCAAATCCAAGCCACGAACATGGCTATCTCCACTAATATTCTTCTGAGTCTTGATGTTCTCTTTCATATGCTCTCATCATAAAAAATTAAAAAAAAATAGGCATGACATTCATAAGATTACGCCAACCCTACCTTTTGTACACCATTCCTATCAAGTGGAAGAGTCCCCACTTTGTCACAAAGTGTTACACATTCACCTCACGAATAATTATGTCGTTGTTAAATCCAACCTAAACAACTATAATGACCATATTGACCCGAGAAAGCACATGCAAAATGTTAGAAACATCTTAGAGCTAGCAATAATAAAGAATGATGTCATGTGTAAGATTTTCCCTACAACTTTCCATCGATTTGCCAGGGTGTGATATTATAGTCTTAAACCTGGGTTTATTTTAGGTTTTCATGATCTTTGCTTAAAGCTCATCTTTCATTTTAGCATCAGCATTCCTACCAAAAATAACACCAAAGAGCTTTTTTCCATCACACAATAAGGTGATAAAAGCATGAAGGCATATCTCTAAAGACTTAACGAGAAAATGCCAATCGTGAAAAATTTGCTTGAACTCATCATTACCAAAGTTCTGATCAACGAAGTGTAAAACTATTCCTTATAAGAAAAGTTATACACATTATCTGAAAAGAATATCTCCTTAGCATTTAACATGTGATGAAAAACTGCATCAGGGTGGAAGAAGCTAGTGTGACCAGATAAGGTCACCAATGCTTCCATACATAAGAAGAGTCTACCACGCCATTAATATCTAACAAAAGCATCTAAAAAAATCACTAAGAAACACATATATGATCGCTTGTCATCTCCCGAGATCATGACCATACCTCTCACAATAAGACATGCTACGGTGTTGGCTGTCATAAAAGGAAAAGGCTTCTTGCAATATCCACCTCCAATAAAAAGTGACTCAAACACAAAAAACATCAATAAGTTTTGTTTTTTTCATCATGATCATGAACACGAAATAAAGAGTGTCATGCACTCACAAAAGAAATAGAAACATTGATCTTTAAAGGGTACTTTCAATAATTTATGGAGGAAGAGATACAATATGAACAAAAAAAAAACAATCATCGTGATGTGCTACCTCAAATACGATAAATTTTAGAAATTATATCTCCATCATCTTTTAAAATGACAATATATATATCCAAACATGAAATGTCTCAAAGAAATTTTCATGGTGAAATCTCCATTGAATCTCTATTATGTCTCCAAGTCCCTATAACTATCTATCTCCAGTCCTCGTGACCACTTGTTTCTAAATCCCTATGACCAATCATCTATAGGTTATTGTGAGCACTCGTCTTCAAGTATCGTGATAAATTGTCAAAAAAAACCTCTCTTGAATTCAAAAAAAGACAAATATTCAAAAGTAAGCACATAAAAGCAATATTTTATGCAAAGACACAGATAAACTTTTACTATGTAAGTATTTTTCATCCACTTTAGTTATTTAAATTCTTTTAAATATATATATATATATATATATATATATATATTTACAAAGACTTGTGGGGTGGGGGATTATAATATATATAAAAAATAAGGTAGCTCAGTTAGAACCCGATTAAATCTCTTTTACATAATAAATAAATCTATCCACATATAAATCTTTTCTTTATAAAACATTGCTTTCATCTTCTTAATTTGTTACGTACTTTGTCACTTGAGCAACCAAATTCAAAAACCGACTTAAGCATTTGCTAATAAAGTTTAGTAAAACCTTAAAAAAATGCTTGGCATAATAATGCTAAAAAGAGCAAAGTGGTGTTTGATGTTGGAAAATTTATTTAATAACATGGTTAATGAGCACATTTGAAACCAAATTAAAAATGGGATTAACTTTTTTTTTTGTACTAAAACTTTGTTGGAATTTAATTTCCAACATGAGCTTTTTAACATGAAACATTAACACAATTTAAACAAATTGTAGGTGAATAAAAAATTGAGTTCAAACAATCATTGGTTGCTCTCCAAAATAACTCTATTCCACGTAAAAAAGATACAAAACTTTCTTAGTGTTTATAAAGTGAAAAGTTAAAAAATTAAAATTGAATTCAAAAGATACCCAAGCTTTTAAAAAACAAGAAGTCCTAAGCAAAGCAAGCTTTATGTTTAAACCTATACACGGATTGGACCGTGCTCAGGTTGGGCCCGGACTAAGTGTGAGTTTATTGTAAAATAATATTTTGGATCATAAGATATTTTACACATGGACATTTTCTATAGAGAATTATTTTTTTCAATCCATTATTTTGTCTAATCCTTGAAATGAAACAATTTCATAAATATTTAATATCATGACATATATATACCTTACTTCTTTACAGTAATTTCATAAATATTTTAAACTTAATTTATTATTTTACATGACTCGATACAAAATGAAAATCATCAAACTTTTATGAAAAAAAATGTAACATGAAGATTAATTTTTAAAAATAAATTTATACATTTTTTTACCAAGAAACAAATTTGTTTAAAGTATAAAATTATTCATTTTATAGATTATATTATTATATTGTTTTTTTATATACATCAATTATCATGTTGTGTTAAATGATATGTCATTTATTTTATATAAACTCTCTGGTGAGACATCGTTTTAGGTTTTTTTTTTAAATAAAAAACTAGTTTTTTTTCACTAACTCAATCTTACAACACTGCTTCAAGTTCTAATATGTAACCATCGCATAGAACAATCCAAGATATATAATAGCATGCTATATGCTTTAAAAATAATTTTTTATTTAAAAATATATTAAAATAATTTATTTTTTTCAAAATTTTTTTATCAACACATCAAAATTATCAAAAAAACACTAAAAAAACATCTATTTAATTTATTTTTGAGCTAAAAACATCTAAAAATATAAACAGAAACAGAAGTCGTGCCAAAAACCTCGCATATACCTTGATGCTAGAATTAATCAAATGCTCAAATGGTCCTTCAAAGAATCAAAAGTATTTATATCAGACCCTCAATTCAAAAAATTTGCACATCATTTTTCGTCAATAAGCAACTGGACTTCTTCACTTGTCTCCTTAACAGGAACAAGTTCCAAGCCATCATCATCTAGACTTGCAGCAGAATTTGCTGTCAAGATATCCGACGGGATCAAGCTATCTGCTTGATCACCCCTGGGAACAAGAAAAATCAAACCTAGTGTTGCAAACCTCAGAAAATTTCTTATGAGAATGACCAGCCACAAGTTTGTGAAATCAGTCCTTGTGACATGAAATAGATGAAGAAGAACTCCTCCTCCCCATTTGGAAGAGAGGGCGCCAAGGCTATCAATGCACATTAATAGTGCAAAAAATGTCCCTTCGATGCCTAGAGGGCATAGCCGGGTGCTTAACACAATCATTGGCATCCACCTGATTCTGGATATGATTCGAGTGACACATTCTTCCGCTATAACAAAGAAGTAATCAGGAATTCCAAGGGCTAAGTTCCATCGAAGGACGAAGGTGAGATCAAGCATTCCGGACATGCCATATAGGAGTTGTGCATAAAGGATTAGGCTTCTAAATGGACAATTCTTCAGAGCCTTCTGATATATCAGAACCCCAGCAATAGAAGCCAATGCACCAACTGCGTAAATTATCCCGACAAACTCCTGTTGACAGGAAAAACAAAACCTTGGATTGAGAATTGCTAACTATGATTAAGGTGATGTACAATGCCAAGACATGTCAAAGGATTCGAGATGAGTAGTTTATAGAAAGTAGCATCAACCTGTGAGAATGCAGGACCAGCTTTAGGATCTGTATACCAATAAAAGTGCCCTTCATGAGTGCTTATACTGAGAGCCAAAGATAGATACATGTACAGTGATGGCTTCCACACTTGCGGCAGCTTAATAGTTTTCGACATGCCCCTTAATGCTATTTGTAAGCCCTCCACTGCCTGCAAACATATTATTTCTGAAGTCATGGTCTCTTTGCAATTATCATCAGAATAAAAGAAAGGAGACAACGAGTGACTGTTTTTCGAGTGAGGAACTGTCAGTGCCTTAATAACAGAAGTCAATAATAACACAGAGACGACGATGAACTGGCCTAAAGTGTTTCAAATTGAGAACTGCTAACTGTCAGTAAATAATATAGGTAAACCATTTTCTATTTGGTTAAATCAGGAAGAAATTTCAGCCCTCCTGTCAACCAGGAACCAAGACAAAAACTTGAATGCAAGTGAATAATGTAAGGAGGTTTCTAGGAAGCAGGTTCGACGCGAGAGAGAGATCAAATCACTTTTACTTTTCTTAATCTCTAGTTGATATCTGGGGAAGTAAAAGGAATCAGTTAGAACTCCAAGTGACACTCATTGTATGCAGCAACTGATACAATTTACTAACATGCATACAAGACCATTTTTCTTTCTAGACTTGAAAGAACAATAACAGGGCAGCATAGTTCCGTAGTATCTGAAAGCAAAGCTCTCTGTCATTGCATTACAATGGCATACACACGGTTACTCTGATGTTATGGCTTGGCATCTGGGGCTTAGTTTAATATATTTGATGACAAAAGGATAGCTTTTCTAATGTGAGGTTTCAGCCAGTTCGACCTTTGCCGAAATTACTCACAAGGTAAATCAACAAATTAGATATCTAATGACCCGTTTTCCAAGAAGATCTTTCTTCTTAAGAAGGTGATTGGGTTGCTTTTATTGCATGCTGGGTTTTTTAAGCTCCGAGCACGAGGAAAAGGTAAAGCAGGAAATCAAGAATTACTCGAGTGCTAATCTGCAAACAGTATGTAGAGGCTTAAATTGGCAAAGAAAATTCAACTTAAACAAAGGCCATAAGCATATCTTGAATGCAAGAACAACTGAAATGGAAAATGCTATATGAATAGTGCACTCCATGATACACAAACTGTCCCTGACATAGGTAAGTCAGGCACTGGTGCAGTTTTTTATAGGAGAGAAGGTTGTTCCAGTTCATTAATTTGCAGAATCAAGAGAACAATGAAAATAAGGTGGATTGTTACCTTCTTCTTCTCAGATTGGAGACTTGTAGATCTCACTTCATAGATCACAAATCCTAACACTATCAGTAAAGCTGGTGGGACTGCCAAAAGAACCAATGATACCTGCAAAAGCATGAACTTCCCTATCAAGCAAAGAACAAGAAGAAAGGAAAGATTAATTTAATGAAACATATAAACCTGCCTGAGGTCCAAGATGGTGAACAAAAAAACCACTGGAAGAGTAACCAATCAAAGCCCCAAGTGAAGAACAAAACCCACATAGAGACTGCATGTCTGGTGCCAAAGCCCTGATCTCAATACTGTTTTTAGCAATACAGGCATCAATAGTCACATCTGCTATTGCAACCCCAGCAGTTATACCTATCAAGCAACTCAATGCGACAGCAATAGGCACCTTACCAAGAAGAGCTATCATCAACGCTGAGGCACAACCAAGAACACCAGCCACTATAAAGTATGGCCTTCTCTTATATCCTCTGACAGGAAAAACATCAGTAAAGAGACCCCAAATTGGTTTCATGACCCATGGGATATAATATAAGCCCATGTACAACTGCACTGCTGATGGTTGAACCTTTTGAACATCTTTCCAGTAGTAGTCTGTAACAACTTTAAAGAAAGATCCAGATAAGCCCTGGCTAAAACCATACACCACAACTACACCAAAAATGAATGTGGGGTTTAGCTGAGAAGACAGCATTTGTAGCCATTGAAATGGCTCCATGAGGATGTAGAGAGGATTTGTTCTTGAACATGTTTCTGATGACTGACAATCATCTTTTTTTGAGGAATCTGTTGGAGATTTCTCCACTAGCTCTCGGGTTTCAAGAGGATCCATGTTGAAGGCTTGAAGGAATGTATGCAATTGAAAATGCTATGGTTGTTGAGAATTAAAACGTTAATGAGAACCTGAGAAGCAATGGGTGTTGACTTCAAAAACTTGAGAACGAGGTTTGGGACTCCATGATCCCCCATGTGTGATTATTGCTTAATTAATTAAAAAAGAGAAACCGTGGGGGTACCCCTGCCGTGGATATAAAATTACAACTCGCCATGAGTATTTGACCAATTAAATCTGCCTCTCTGGAAAGTTACCAAAGATGTCAACACAAAGTAACCCTACAAAACAGGAAGACAGGACAGGCTTTAAGCTTGCCCAAATTATCCAAGGAAGTCTTATTTCAATGGATCTCCGGGAATCTCCGTGCATAACCCTGTTAATTAAATGATATTTTTTCCCCATTCGACAGATGGAATTGGATTCCTCGGTTGATATTCTCTGTTTTTTTTAAGCATTTGAGGGTACGCAGATCTCTTTGAATACGGTTAAGAAAATAATTTATATTTTTTTAAGAATATTTTTAAAATATAAAAACCTCAACATTATTTAAAAAATACATTTAAAAAAATTTAAATTTTATTTTATTTTTTTTATTTCAGATTAATTTTTTTAAATATTTTTAGATATTTTAATATGCTAATATCAAAAATAATTTTTTAAAAATAAAAAATATATTATTTTAATATATATCCAAGAACACACTCTAAAAAGCTCCTTCTGAAACTTATAATCTGAGGCGGTAAAGAAGTAGACTTCGTAAATACAGATTATAGGTTAATGAAAATCAATCAACACTTCACAGCCGGTCTCAAAAAAGAAGTAGAACACAACGACAAAACGAACAAAAGAAACTTCAAAAATTTCTGGCAAGTGAAACACTATTATATTAGATTCCTATTACAGAAAACATTTGTATATAAACAAACTGTTATGACTGGAGCACAAATTTACATGTATTGATTTGTGTTTCTTCTATCAGTACTGATGATACATCTCATACATGTCACTGCTGCCAGCGATCATTCATGCCGCGAGGAGCTTCTGAATGTCCTTCTGTAACAGGAAAAGAGAAGAAAAATTTTAAGAAAGCTGGTTGATACTTGAAATGTGAAGACAGGATTGGTATGCAGATGGCATGGTTCATAAGAGCAGATGTTGCCACTTCCTATCAGTCATGACACATAGAAGAATTCAAAGAACATACAAATGCTTGAAAAGAGAAGAAAAGTGTACCTCGATTTGGAAAGGTGACGTTGTTGGTTGATATCTCTCCACAACCTTGCCATTCTTGTCCACCAAGAACTTCTCAAAGTTCCACTTGATCAAATCACCTAAAAATCCTCCAGCACTTGATTTCAGAAACTGATAGACTGGAGCTGTACTTGGTCCATTCACATCAACCTGTCATGCAACACCTTGAGTAATTAAATTGTTCTTTTTCCAAGAGACATTTTACAAAAATAGGAGAGAAAAATTCCGCTTACCTTATCAAATATTGGAAATTCTGCTTTGTACCTGGTACAAGCAAATTGTTTAATCTCAGGGTTTGATCCGGGTTCTTGCCCACCAAACTGATTGCAAGGAAAAGCCAGAATTTCAAAGCCTGCAATGAAAGTTACATAATAGAGATTAGCTTCATCAATTTAATGAAAGAGAGATCTTTACACTATTGCTTTAAATTTCTCAAATCAAGTAAAGAGATGATGCAAATAGGCTACTTAATGGTGTGGATATCGAAATATCCCCAGGAATGTTCTCTTCATTATATTGATATGGTGTCCGTAAATTTATTGATCTGACAATATTGTTACTCTTACAATCTTAACAAAGATAGAAGCCTGCTATGATCCTGGAGATTTTCAATGTCCACTAGTTGCAGGACACCACACGAATACAATGTCAGAAGAGCTTCAGGTGCATGACAAAACATTAGATTGCTCATTAACTAGGGCTAGCAGAAATTAAAATCTATATAACATGCATGAGACGGGCACAAACTCCCTCTTCAAATAGTAGTTCAAATACCACTCCCCTATCACTCCCACATACAAATTGAGCCACCTATTTTAGATGTGTGAAGGCTTTGGGTGCCAAAAGAAAGCAAGAACATATCAAATAGAGCGAAAGATCACACCAATTCCATCGGCAGCCTCATCGCAAAGGTATTAAGCTTACAAAAGCAGAACTTCTTTCCAAAACAATCAGGTTGCAGGCACTAAAAAGCCAAAAATCAAAATGCTTTCCTCACAAAAATTTAGCTTACCTTGAGTTTTGTACTTCTCGTATATGTGTGTGAGTTCCGAATAATTTGATGATGTCAAACCACTGGAGTCAGAACAAAAACTTCCAATAAGATCTCAAGTGTCGTGAAAAAAGTAGATAAATAAAAATTTGGTACAACTTCGAAATATATGTTCTTCATATACAAGACACGTAACAAACTAAGCTAATCAACCAACTATGAGAGAACAAAACAGATCACAGAATGAAGCATTCTCGAAGGAGAGAGTACCATTTCGAAGCGACATTAACAATCAAGAGAGCTTTCCCCTTAAATTTGCTAAGAGCAACAACCTTCCCATCAATATCCTGCATCAAGTAAATGGAAAAAAAGGTTATTCCTCACTTTGCATCTTCATATTTTCAGGGCTAATTATGAATCAATATCTAGGATCTTCAAATCTTACAGCCACAAAAACTATATTCCAGTGTGCATAGCTCTTGATTCTTATGCACTCTACCAGTCCAAGAAGTGCAAAAACATTTCAAGTTCAAAACTTTTACCAATTCAAACAGCAAAGATTTATCTTTACATCTACTAAGTTGAAACCTAACAACCTCATGAACAATCAAGTCCAAACTCCTAAATCAAGCAAGAGAAATCAAAACAAATCCCAGCTTCCATGACTCAAAAAGGTGATAAACTGAACAGTTGAACCAGTACTGTAAAAAAACAAAAAGCTTTATCAAAAGAGCTACTACCTTAACAGTGAAGTCATGAACAGATTTCTCTGTAGCAGCTCTAGCAAAAACACCAAAGGACCGGGCTTTAGAGGCAAACCCAGGAAGATTTGGAGACTGTAAAGAAAACCCACGTTGCAAAAAAGCAGATTTGGAAGGCCCAAGTGAGGACTTGATTGAAGTGACAAAGGAAGCCATTGTTGTAGGGTTTGGATGGATTTTCAAACCCGGTACGGATGAACAGGAGAAAGGTAAGGAAGCCATGTGGTACTACTGTTTGATCAGCGGATTCTGGGAGTTGGTGAGAGTTTCTAGGGAGATGGAAGCTTATGTTTGTGGCCTAATAGCATGTGAACTGGAGCTAGAGGTTGGAACTCGATGTTGGGTTTTCTGAGGTGAAGTCTGTGGTGGAGGTGAATGTTCCACGAGTCTGCGTTTTGTCTGCTTGCTTGATTTTCTTACATGGATGAGTCTATTGTCTGAAAGTTGACCCTGGATTTGAAAGATTAATCCCCATATCCAATAAAACATTGCTGCATTGAAAAATCTTGATATGTATCACATCAGATTGCAAGTTTTAGTGTTTTTTTTTTTCTTTTGGTGAAGGTTAGAAAAACCATTTACGTATCCATTTCGCAGTAGTTTTAATTAGATATATGTATTTTTTAAAAAATTATTTTTTAAGATTTAATTGTAAAAATTATTACAATATTAAATATTCACTAAAAAAAATGACATGCTTGATTTTGTGGAGTTAAATTAATGATTTGGAGAAATATTATTAATTTTCTCTTTGATATGATAGATGCACTCTTAATAAACTAATTCAAAAATATTATTTTTCATTAAATAAAAAATATTAAAATCATTCTAGACAATGAGTTTTAGATTTTTTTTATTCCATAATAATAAATACTCTTTGATATTATTTTTTGTATTCCATAATAATGTATTTTTTATATCGATTTGCTGCAATATGATGATTTTAGCAATTTTTTTTTTTGAAGTATTGGTTCTAGTGTTTGAACCCATGAAAAAAAAACAAATATCTTTATAAAAAATTAAATTAAATTCTATGGAAAAATCAAATAAAATATTATTCCAAAAAATAATGTGATAGCAAAAATTAAAAATAAAATTGTCATCCACGCCAGAATTAATATACTCGTCATAGATTCTATCTTGGATAGTAAATCAACCCAGATCAAGCATCATTGGTCCACGTGTCCACTGATATATCCATGTTTCTTGACTCTATTCAATAATACCAAACTCTGTCCTGGCAGCTATCCACTAATATATCTATTATCCATGTATTTTGTCATTTTTCACGTATATCTTAATCCTGCCCTGG
Organism: Populus nigra; assembly: GCF_951802175.1. Taxonomy (NCBI): domain Eukaryota; kingdom Viridiplantae; phylum Streptophyta; class Magnoliopsida; order Malpighiales; family Salicaceae; genus Populus; species Populus nigra. Next base: position 1,252,453 of record NC_084854.1, read on the forward strand.
GCTGTTTTGATTTTAAATTAATTTTTTTCATGTTTTTTCGAATCATTTAGGTATACTAATATAAAAATAATTTTTTAAAAATAAAAAATATTATTTTAATATATTTTTAAATAAAAAATACTTAAAAAAATACACTATCTTAATTATATTTGTTTATCTGATAGGTTCATGTTTCAAACCATGAATAAAATGAAAAAATAATAAAAAATAATATTTTATTATTATCATTTCAATCATAATTTAAAATAAATTATACTACATCGACCAACCAACCTTATTCAAAATCATGCAAACACAAATAATAGGAATGCTAACAAAAGAAAGTAAAAGCGGAAAATCTATTTTTTAGTCTAGCATTATAATTATTAAATCTAACTCAGTTTGGTTAAGTAATTCAAGTAAGATTGAATTAAACAAATTTAATTTATCAAAATAAATTTGATTTAAATTTGACCAAATCAATACTTAATTTTTTTTGAAGGAAATAAATCATGTTAATTTTTTTTTAAAAATTATTTAAGTTAACCTAACAACTCAGTATATGGACAGTGACTGTTTCTGCCTCTCTCACCTTGCCGCAAGCCCACATGGGTGTGATGGGCCAGGCACTCTCTTGAAGAAACTGAGCTGAATAAAGCCCAAAACATCTACTTTGTAAATCCCTGTTAGCATTATTGGAGTACAAAAAAGAATTTGTTTTTTAATATTAATAGTGTATATACAAAAAACTATCTCATGGATTTCTTATTAAATTTTAATTTTATTTATAATAACAGGGGTTAGTAAATTCCACTTATTTTTCTTTCAAAATAAAGTTTTTATTTTTTTAAATTTTTAAATGATATAATTTTAAATTAGTTATAATTAACTTAAATTGGTATATTCAAGTGATTAGAATAATTAAAGGCTAAATTTTAATACCATATAACAATGTCATGATCAAACTAAATTATTATTTTTTCTTCAAATAAAAAATAGATTAAAAAATTTACTATAATATTTGCTATAAACTTCATCCATCTCTATTAAAAAAGTTCTTTAAAAGTATGTTTGGAAGTATAATACATATTATTTTTTAAATTGTTTTTTAAACATATTAAAGTAATATATATTTTTAAAAATATATTTTTGATATCAATATATTAAAATAATTAAAAAATAAATTTTAAATAAATAAATTTAACCACAATTCCAAGTGATCACTAAATATATAAAAGACAACCCATAATATATATTGATTTTTATTTTTTTAGATAGTTTTCCAATACTGTAAAATAAATAAATAAATAAAAGAAAAAGAAGAAGAAGAAGAAACAGCTAGTATAGGAGCACCATAAAAAGGGTTTTTTCTCATAGCCTCAGCTTCCTCTTTCTCTCTTGCAGACAGAGAGGGAAAAACCAAAACCCCTCTCCTTCTTTTTATCCCAAATTATTTAAAAATAATCTTAAATTTTAAAACCCTGCAATTGAAGTTTGAGTTATGCAGGCAGATCAGACGGTGATAAGCTTGAGACCAGGAGGAGGAGGTGGCAGTAGTGCTACCCGTGGCACCAGATTCTTCACCCCTCGCCTTGACTCTGCTTCTCTTTCTGATGCTTCTCAATCCTTTTCCTCTTTCCAGGTACCCGAAAAGATTCAATCTTTAATTCAATTTTCATGTTCCTAGATCTGGGTTTTTTAGAAGATTCAATCTTTTCATTGTTTTTGTCAGTTATTTGTGGTTTGTATTGTGTAATTGCGTTAAAAGCTTATTTTTTTACAAGTTTTTACTGCCAATATTGTTATTTTGTTTAAAAGAAGCAATCTTCGGAATCGTGTGAAAATTGTAAGTGAGAATATGATTAGAATTGTCCTAATTCTTGGCGGGGCACTTAAGTTTTTGTGCTACCTTCTGTAAACATGGACAAAAAGTAATGATTGTATGTGGGATTTAGGTGGGTTTTCATGGAGTTTAGTGATGCCCATAAAGAACCTACATTACATGAAAACAGCCCTTTAGAGAAAATTAGAGATGCAGCAGCATGTCGTATGATATGTGTTTTGATTCTTCTGATTGATCGCTATTGTGGAATAGACTGGTGACTTGCGGTTTGAAGACCATGAGCGCATTCGCTACACGCGAAACCAGCTGCTGCAGTTTAAAGAGGTAAGTGTTACAATCAGCTCTCCTATTTTTTTTCAGTCATGTTAATTATTGAGTGCTAGTTGGAAGAATTATTTTTGTAGTTTAAGGCTAAACTGTGGGTAGTTTTTTTTCCCCTTATTTTAATTTGCTGAGGTATATAATATGGACTGACTGCTTTAATGCTTCCTATTTAATAAAAGCAAACTGGTTATATCTTAACATCACGTGGTTGCTCTTTTTTTCTAGATTGAAAACGTTCCAGAGGATATTCTGAAGATCAGACAAGAAATTGAGTCCGAGTTTGTTGGTGACGATCAAATTTGGAGCCGTGCAGATGGCAGCGTAAGTTTTCAGATTATATCTTTTCTTCATGCTCTCTTTATACTGTTATTTTACATGTCAAAATTAGGTGTTGCTGTCAAGATGTGATTTTTGTAATTTTCTATCCTTTTCCCTTTTCTTTTTTGCTTTCATTTCAGTGCCTGTGCCTGTGTGTAGACTGGACAAACTTTCTTATGACAAGTCTTTTCTTATGTTTATTTTTATAGCTACCAAACAATTATAACTTTAATCTATTTTTTTCTGCTTTGTGTAGCCTCAATCTCAAAGTCGTTATTCTGAGCCAGACAAGCGTGATTGGCGTGATAGGTCAGGAGCTTTTGGAGATGAAAAATCTTTGGAAGCAATTCGAGGAAATAAGGAGTTCTCCAATCGGCAAGACCAGCTAAACTCCCAGTTTGTGAGGGCTCAAATCACTGCTAATAAAGGGGTAACATTTCTAGTTAGTTCACTCAGAAATTCATAGTTATTAATAATGCAAAATGTATTAATACTGTCTTTATGTTTTAGTATAAATTTTTTGTTGATATTGATACAACATGGAGGTTCTCTCTCTCATAGATAGCCATGACAGGAGAATGAGATTTTGGTTGTTACGAAAGAAAGAATAATTGATGGCCTTTGGAAATGATTTTGGTTGCCATTTTTAATGCATGTGTAGCCTGATTTCAATATCTTTTTGAAAAAAGGGTATTAACATCTTGTTCAAACCAGGTAGGGCCTGCTCCTGCTCTGATCAAGGCTGAAGTGCCATGGTCAGCTCGAAGAGGGACTCTCTCTGAGGAGGAACGTGTCTTGAAGACAGTGAAAGGGTAATTAGTCATTTAGTTGATCTGCTAACTCTAACATAGAAAAGGACCCAGATTTTTAGAGGCTTTGACCTTGGAAACAATTTTTGAATGTTTTCAGTGGAGGAGTTTCTTTTAGTGCTTTATGTTGTGACTAGTGCTCTATTTTCTGTGCAGTATATTAAACAAATTGACACCAGAGAAGTTTGATGTTCTCAAGGGGCAACTGATTGATTCTGGAATCACAACACCTGATATTTTAAAGGTTCCCATTATACATATCTTCAGTCATTCAGATTTTCAGTGATTTTTAATTTTATAGTCAATAATATAACTGGAGCTGTTTGTATTTCAGGGTGTTATCTCACTAATATTTGACAAGGCAGTCCTGGAGCCAACATTCTGTCCCATGTATGCTCTTTTATGCTCTGACCTTAACGAGAAGCTCCTTCCATTCCCATCTGATGAGCCTGGTGGGAAAGAAATCACTTTTAAGCGGACTCTTTTGAACAATTGCCAGGAGGCATTTGAAGGCGATGACAATCTGAGGGCAGATATTAGCAAGCTGACTGCTCCTGAACAAGAAATGGAACGCAGGGATAAGGAACGATTGGTTAGGCTGCGAACTCTTGGGAACATGCGCCTTATTGGGGAACTTTTGAAGCAGAAGATGGTGCCTGAAAAGATTGTCCATCATATTGTTCAGGTCATTCTTGGGATCAAAATTTTTCCTCACTCTTTTTTTGCCATGATTAGATTGCCAAGTGACTAAGTGTGTGTATCTTGTGCAATGCAGGAACTATTGGGGGATGACAATAAGACATGCCCAGCTGAAGAGAATGTCGAGGCAATATGCCAATTTTTTAACACCATAGGCAAGCAACTAGATAAAAATCCAAAAGCTCGGCAAGTTAATGATGTATATTTCAGCAGGCTGAAGGAGCTGACAACAAATCCACAACTTGCACCACGGTTTAGGTTCATGGTTCGTGATGTTCTTGAACTCCGGGCCAACAGCTGGGTTCCTAGGCGTGAAGAGGTTAATTTTCCATGCGCTCCCTACTTTTCTTCTTTGCCCTTTTGTTTTGGGGTGGGGGCACAGGGGGTTGTGATTTTTCAGCATATCTACTCATGTAGAGGATGGTAATATTTTGAGTAGGGTAAACTACGAAAACTTAATTTTAGGTTTGTTCTATCTCTGTTAAGATACTTCACCATTTAGTGGGTGATTGAAAATATTTTAAAACTCAGGGGATATTGCAAAAGTTGAAACATCATTTTAAGACTCAATTATTTATATTGTAAAACGTAGCTCAGAATATGAAGGTAATGCCGATAGTTTAATGGAGAAAGGCAATGGTATAAAAATCAAAGGGAGGGTATTTTATAAAGTTGTAGTTTAGGTTGAAAATTAACAGAACCCCTGGATGTTTTGTAGTCTCCCATTTTGAAATTGTTCTCATTCTTCCATGAATACGAGATCTGCTGAAATTCTGTAAACTGTTAAAACTGAAACATTAAATGACGTGTTAAATTCTAACATGCTTGAAAAACTGAAGGCTTTTGTGCTGATCCTTGTTGTTATAGGTTAAAGCAAAGACCATCTCTGAAATCCATTCAGAAGCAGAAAAGAATCTTGGATTGCGTCCAGGTGCAACTGCAGTCATGAGAAATGGTCGTAATGCTACTGCATTTGGGGGTGTGGGTCCTGGTGGTTTCCCCATTGGCAGGCCTGGTGCAGGGGGTATGATGCCTGGAATGCCTGGGATGATGAAAATGCCTGGAATGCCCGGGCTTGATTCTGACAACTGGGAAGTTCCTCGAACTCGAACAATGCCAAGGGGAAATAATTTTGGCCCAACCCAGTCCACTGGGCGTATCCCCACTTCCTTGATCAACAAATCACCATCGATTAATGCAAGACTTTTACCTCAGGGAAGTGGTGGTGTCATAGATGGGAATACAAACTCCTTATTGCAGGGTGGTGGCACTCCTTCCCGACCTGGTTTTGATACAAGAACTGAACTTGTAGGTCAAACTCCTCAGCCTGTTGCTCCAACTGTGCCAACAATTCCTTCTCCTCAGAAGCCACTAGCTCCTACTACAAGGTCAAATCCTGACGATCTTCGCAGAAAAACCATTTCTCTGCTGGAAGAATATTTCAGTGTTCGAATTCTAGATGAAGCACTGCAATGTGTGGAGGAGTTGAAAGATCCAGCTTTTCACCCTGAGGTTGCTAAAGAAGCTATTGCCCTTGCACTGGAGAAGAGCCCACCATGTGTGGGACCTGTCATAAAGCTTCTTGAATTCTTGCTCACTAAAAATGTCATAACAGCTAGAGATATTGGAACTGGTTGCCTTCTTTATGGATCCTTGTTGGATGATATTGGCATTGATTTACCCAAAGCACCAAATAACTTTGGCGAGATTCTTGGGAACTTGGTCGTGGTCCAGGGTCTGGACTTTGAGGTCATGAAGGAACTTCTGGAGAAGGTGGAAGATAACAGGTTCAGGAAAGCCATCTTTGACTGTGCCATGAAGAGCATCAATTCAAACCCTTCAGGGCAAGAAGTGTTGGCAGCACAGGGTTCTAATATTCAGGCGTGTGAGAGTTTGTTCTCTTAATTAGGGCAAGGTGCTCGTTAGCTTTAAATGGGAAGCTGTGCAGCTTTGTGGAACCTACGAAACCAAACCATTCTGCCCGTTTGCTTTCCAAAATTCACTGAAACTTTCCCGATATTAAAGATTACCGCATATCAGAAGCAGACCAGGAAGAACAACAGATGATTTAATTGAGTTGTACATTTTCCATGGTTTTCTCATGATAGTTGCTTGTTATGTTAGAAGCATAAAACGTTTGTATTTCTCGAGTGCCCAATAAGTCTCCCCCGGGACATTCGAGATCAAAAAAAGACACTCACATTTTCCAGTTTCTTACATTAGATCTCAAGTCATGTACCACAGTTGAAAATTTTGATACTTGCCCATTCAAGGGGCCCAATTTTCTTCATAAATGATGTTTTTTTTCCTGTCTTGTAGCTTAAATGAATGTTCACCTTATCCTTTGAGAATCTTTTGGTCCACAATTTTTTGCCACACAAGTTGCCTGTCTGGCTTTTCTCCTCGCAAAATCTATCAGTTAGATTGAAAGGAGCAGTGAACAGGTTATAGGAGACTGGAGAAGCAAAACCTTGGAACCGCGGTAGATTGTTTTGTCAATTAAAAATGGCAGGCTTGGCCTACAATTGCGTCTTGCCGTCCCCCGAAATGCGACAATGGAATGAGATTATCAAGAAACACGTGCTCAATGGTGATGCAGTTCAAGCTATGGTAACGTATGTCAAAGTGCAAGAAATTGGCTTTCATGCTGATAACTTCACTTTCCCTATTTTACTCAAAGCAGCCGGGAGTTGGTCTAGTCCTTGTATTGGGCTAGCCCTCCATGGGCAGACAATAAAAGCAGGTTTCTCCAGCCATGTTTTTGTCCAAACTGCTCTGCTGAACATGTACAGGTCTCATCGTTGCGTTGCTGATGCTTGTAAAGTGTTTGAGAAGATGCCTTTCAAAGATGTGGTTGCTTGGAATTCCCTTTTAGATGCCTATGCTTCTACTGATCAGATGGATGATGCACTCAAAGTGTTCAATTCCATGCCTTTAAAGGACCTCTCATCTTTCAATATCATGATTTCTGGGTACTCAAGCATTGGAAAGACACTGTCTGCGAGAAGTATCTTTGATAACATGGCAGAGAAAGATATTGTCTCTTGGAACTCAATGATATCAGCATATGTCCAAGGTGAAGATATGGAAAGAGCTTGTGATTTGTTTAGGGAAATGCCAGCGAAGAACATCATCACATGGAATACAATGGTAAAAGGGTTTCTACAATATCAACTTTATGGTGAGGTTCTTGATTTGTTTGATGAAATGAAGACTACAAATTGCTTGCCTGATTATCTTACAGTGACTGGTGTTTTATCTGCATGTGCCCATTCGGGATCGCTGAAAAAAGGAACCGAAGTACACATATATGCCATTGATAACGGACTTGCATCAAGTCCCCATGTAACAACAGCTTTGATCGATATGTATGCCAAATGTGGAAGCATACAGCAAGGTTTACAGGTTTTCTACAAGTCGCAAGTTAAGGATATTTACTGTTGGAATGCATTGATTTCCGGGCTTGCACTTCACGGCCATGGCTATGCTGCTCTCAATATATTCAACAAGATGAGAAAGAACCATACAAGGCCTGACGATATTACCTTCATAGGCTTGCTTAGTGCTTGTAGCCATTCAGGTTTAGTGCAAGAAGGTAGCCAATTGTTTTATAACATGCAAAAGGAATTTGGAATATCTCCCAAAATAGAGCACTACGGATGCATGGTTGATCTTCTTAGTAGAGCAAGGCATCTTAATTGCGCGTTACAACTAATCAAAACTATGCCATTCAAGCCAGGAGAAGCCATCTTGGGTGCTTTGCTTAGTGCCTGTATAGTTCATCAGGATCTTGAGGTTGGTGAGAGAGTTGTAAAGCTTGTTTCTTCTAGGGGTAACTACCTTAGCGATGGAGAGCTCATGATGTTCTCTAACTTGTATGCATCATGTGGTCAATGGGAAGAAGCGAACAAATGGAGAGAGATGATGAATGACACAGGCATTGTTAAAACTGCTGGATTCAGTGTGGTTGAAGTTAATGGAAAGTTTCACAAGTTCCTGGCTGGGTAAAAATCGGCTAAAATGTGAGTGGTGGTGCCAATTCTGAGAGACAGTTTTTTTACTACGTGCCCCTTTAGCAATAGTACACAACGGTGCAAACTGCATTTCACCAACAAAAACATAAAAAATAATGTTTTTGTTGCGGTGCACTGCATTGATAAACTATGCCTAATCGATCTTGGCCTCGTGTCAAGGAAAAACTTGCCTTCTGCTAGTTGGAGGTGTGCCTACCACTGGCCCAAATAGTTAGGGGCAGTCCTATCATTGATACTCAGCGATCTCATGACTATGTTATTTTGTCCCAATTTTTCTAGTAACACTGACAATTTTCTTATTATGATCTGGTCTTAGCTTATTTTTTCCCCATCAGCTACAAGAAATCTAAGCCTAACCCATAACCTGGTCCAAGACTCAGAGCCATGACTTGCACGAATTCTTTAAAGAAGTTTTGAAATGATGTGATTCTGCAATTCCTTAAAAAAATCAAACCGGATCTCACCTGAGTTTTGATTAGATCATGAATTAACATGTTAGGTTAACTCTACCCAACTTGAAAAAAAACTCAGCTCGGTGAAGTTCTAAATCAACGAATCATCATGTTAACCTACTAGGCAAGACCAGGTTTTATAACACTGGTTTTTCCTCGGCAAGGAACAGGAAATGCAAAAGCACTAGAACTCCTATGACCTATCACTATGCAGAAGATGATGTCATGCTCCACATCTTTGTCAAATACAAAATGAGACTAATAAAACCATGGAGCAAGCACCTAAATCAAAGTTCCATTATCAAAAGGCACAAAGTGGGTGCTCACCCTACTACAAAAGCAATACAATGAGGAGAGAGTACTGAAAACAATAGCACGGAAACAAACAGGTAGCTAACAAGCTATCTAATTTCCCACTTCAAAGTTTCCATTGGTTTATACAAGTCCACATCTGGGATTACTTTTAACTTTCTGCAACAATTTATCATTTGCAAGATCAAAATTTGGACTTTTCTAAGACCTGAGTTGGATTTTTCCCAACATATGTGCAAACTTTTCAGCTCAAAATACCAAAGAGTCTACCGCTGCCAGAGATTTTACATATTGGTCTTTAGGGGGAGCTTCTCCTGCCATTGGGCTCGTAGGCCTGGCACCCATCGGAAAACTCAACTACTGAACGGATGGAGAATCTAAATGTGGCGTTTGGTCTGAAAACAGTGTGCTTACAAACTATGCTCTCCATATAAATAGCTTACGGACATTTGTTGAGATCAAAATTAATTTTTGCAATGCCCCTTTCGAATTTTCTTCTCAAACGCCCTCTTGAAAAGAATCATGAGGCAATCCGAATATGAACCTCTTCATAGTTCCTGCATCCTTGTTCTTAAAGATGACGTGCCTCAAGATGTGATCAAATCTGACAGCTTTTACTTCTTAGCTTTGCCCCCTTTTTTTCCATTTTTACCAAACTTTCTACTCTTTGAACCTCTGTTCTTCGTATAAGAAAATCTGTCTGCCTTCTTCTGCCTCTTCTTCCGAACTTGTTCAAGATCCTTAATTTCTGAACGCACATTAGCATTAGGCAGAGAGCCCTGGCTTTTGCTCCCTCTGAAGTTTCTATTATTCCCGCGTAATCGGCAGTCTCCTGCAACAAAATAAAGAAACAAGCATCTATTGCTATGTTTTTCTTCTCGATGTTTATACAGCAAATCACAAGAAGCTTTTCTTCTTATGCAATGAACTAATATCTACCGTCGAGAAACTGGAAAAGGCCGTAGTCCAAGAAAGCAAATGCATTGATATTCTCCAGGGAAACATGTAAAGAAACCCTTCAACATGTTTTAAACTTGTACATGAATATTAATTTCCATAAAACAAAACAAGACAATCCAAAATATTACGTGTAGTATCAGAAAAGAAAGTGATTTTGATCACCAAAATATATATTTTATATTGGAGAAGTACAGACCTTTTTTCTCAAATAAGTTTTTTCGATAGCTAGGAGATATCTCAAATAAGTTTCACACAGTACTTCCCAAGTCAAGTCCTGCTAGCTAGTTTTGGAGAAACTTCTTTCAAGTGACAATAAATTTCAAAGAGAAAACATCAAGGCGTGGATATTGAAGGAGAAGCAAAAAGGCCAAACAAACAAAGATGTTTGTAAGGTTACAACAAACCTAGTAAATATCGACAATCAATATTTAAAGCAAACCTTAAGTAAGAACAAGAAAATCTATAGAGAGGGATATATATCTATATATATATATATATATTTTATTAATATAGATATTCGGGCCAGCTTGTGTGCACTTCGACTAATTTTATGGACTTTAAAGTTAACGACTAGAGAGGAATATTCTTGATACCAAACATTATTGCGTTTAATAAATCAAGAACCTTAAATCGCATCAATCTTAGAGACATTATTTTTCACACGCACGAGTTGATTGCAGTTAAACAACTCAAGTCTAAATCAAACAATTTATTTTATAAAATTGAAAAACCTTAAAATAAATTACATATATCAGAATCAAAGTATAATATTTTTTTATATAAGATAATTTAATAATTTCAAGTCTAATAATAACTTACACAACCGTTGTATGAATTTTTCCATAGACATAAGTGATTTTTTCTTATAAGATTTTCATACAGGTCAATTCAATGTGCATATCTTATGTCAATTATTTTCATATTAGTTTTATGTATCACCTATATCTTAGCTTATAAGAATAATTACTTCCTTTCATGAAAAAAAAAAACACAATATATACCAATATGTATAGCTCTAATGACCATCTAGTATTTTAAAGAATATCTATCAAAAACATTTTAGAAATAATATTTTGATGCAATATGAATATTCATGTCTTATGAATTTTATCTTTATTCTAGATACATTAATATAATATTATATAAATATTAAAAATAAATTAAATATTTATTAATTCCCACACAAGAATACTAAAATAACATTCACCTCGGCATCTTGAATCACAGCCTTAATCCTGGTGATGGTGTCGTTGAGCTTCTGTAATTAATTGATCCTTGAGCCCCCCACCATGGTGCGACCTCCTGAGCAGTTAGGGAACATAGCCTGTTTATTATTTCCTCCGTAATATCGAAGAGCACAACCTCAGCCATTATTTTTTCGTAAATGGTTAGAAATGATGATCAGTTTGTACTTTGTATGCTAAAAGGGTTTTGTATACTGCAGAAAATAATGCGTATACTGTTGAAGCTACAGAAGAAATCCTTCGAGGGGGCTATTATTAATTGCAGGCAGCAGGAGCTAATGAAGGATAAGGGGCAAGTGGGAGAGGTGTAGGACACAGTCTAGCCAGCCATTTATGACGACTTGATCAGCACTGATTGCGGTAAAAGAGACAGGAATCATTAACATGGGAAGAGCTCAAGGTCAAAGACCTCGAATGCCTGGGTTCGAAGTAACATGGCGGTGTTTCTGAGCGTTTTGAAAAGTCTGCCATAGATACAGACAGGTAGGTAGCCTATTTATTCTTTCAAACTATTTTTGTTTTTTAAGTATTTTTTATTTAAAAATATATTAAAATAATTTTTTTTAAATTTAGTTTTTAATATTTGTATATCAAAATAATTCAAAAACACTAAAAAATATTAATCTGAAAATTTTAAAAATTTACAGATTTTTAAAAACACAATTAAACCATTAGAAAAGTTGTTATGAGCAATTAAAAAAAAAATCTAAAACCAAGTCTGTTGTTTTAGATAATAAATAAATAAATAAATGCTTAGAGTTACATTTGTGTCTCTTTAGATTTAATAACTCAACTACTCAAATTCTAAATTAAATTAAAATAAAACTTAACATAAATTAGGTTTAGTAATTGAAATAATCTTCTCTTTGAGAAAAGTATGGATAAAATAAATGCACGACATAGCCTTGGAGTTGATAAGCTTAATAATCTGTTTTTATATTTGAAATTGTATTTGAATGTATTTTAAAAGTATATTTAGTTAAAAAAAACATCTAATTAATATATTTTTTATAGTTTTAATGTATAAAAAATAAAAAATCTAAAAAAATATTTAATATTTTTTTTAAATTACACATGCATACAATATCAAGATTAACAAAAAAAAAATGTAGAGAACTTGCAATGGAAGTGACACTAGTGCCTTCTAAGGGCAGCAATCTAGCCAGTAGACTTTTCTTTTTATTTGTTAATTACTTTATCACTACCTTTCTGCTTCAGCTCCCCCCCATAGCTTACTTAGTACTTTATCCTTTCTTTACTCTCTTCTTTTCACCTCCTTTTTATTTGTTTCTACTTTTCATTTCCAACTATTTATATGCAACTGTAATTATAAACTCGGTTTAATTTATAACTTAAATAATATATTAGTTATATCAATCTTTGAATAGGTGGGTTTATCGTAGTTTATTTTTTAATTTTTGCTAAAAAAATCTAAAATGATATTATTTTAATAAAAATTATTGTCTGAGTAGTTGATTTGTTGAATTATTTAAATTTGATGAAGTAACTTCCTAAACAGTTTAATGCTAAATCTTGCTTGGACTAGTTCCCAGATCAACTACTTACCGAGAAACCAAATCAATCTGTTAAAATGGTACAAAGATTTGATAAAAATGTTGAAAATAATTCGAGGGGTGCAAAAATCACCATGAACTCAGTCAATCATGAGAGAAGAAAGTTGGCCCATTAACAGGTGAGAATATTCTTCGATGGGCCAATAGAGAAAAATGCGAAAGTGGATTGGAAAATCAGCTGATCTGAGAAAAAAGTAATAAAATTTGCTGAACTTTAAAAAAAAAAAAAAAACAAAGAAAAGCCACAAAAATTCACACCACCAGGATTGGCTGGCCCAAATCATTGACTTCTTCTTCATCATAAGAACCAAATTATTGGCAATTTTCGTACCGTAATTCAAACCACCATGAAACGGCAGCCCAGTGTTGTCTCTTTTGACATGGACATGTTTGTCTCTGATCAAATGGACAGTTCAAGCTGGAATTGCTTTTCCACCTTGACAAGAGGCACCTTCCTTCTATTTTCCTATGTCCAATTCAATCAATGAAAGCATCTTTGCTTGGGTTCACATAGAATTTTTTTTTTTTTAAGTTTAACGTGGATGTCCGGGCCAGCTTACACGCATCTCAACTAATCCCACGGGTCCTGAAGTTAACGACTATGTAAGCCTCCAATGACCATCATACGAGCAACTACATGGCTCGAACCTGAGACCATAGAGGGAGCAAACCTCTTGATCCCAAACTCTTACCACTGGACCACCACCTAGATGGTTGGTTCATGTAGAAACTTTATTTTTTAGTTTAACGTGGGTGTCCGGTCCAACTTGCACGTACCTCGACTAATCCCAGGGGCTCTAAAGTTAACGACCATGTAAGCCTCCAGTGGTCATCGTATGAGCAATCTAGAACTCGAACTTGAGATCACAGAGGGAGCAAACCTCTTAGTCCCAAGCTTTTACTACTGGCCATCACCTACCTGAAACTTTAATTAGATTGATCATAGGTATTTGATTTTCTTTTTAAATATACTATATAGATGTAAAAGTTTGGTTCTTAAAGTCACTATAAAACCATGTATGGAGGTTGCACCGCAATAAAAATATCATTTTTAATATTTTTTTTCTAGCAAAATGTCATCGTGTTGCTAAATAGAAAATAATATTACAGGGTTCTATCGAACATGCAACTTGGTAAATTCATGCTCCATGTCGGGAGACAAATTAATTTAGAATTGTCACGGATGGAGTAAATTTGTCGGAGAACATGCATCCCTTGCAAGATCTTCCCCACATGATAATGGAGATTGAGTTTGAATAATAAATGATAAATAATAATTCCAGATCTCCCGTGATCTTGATTGTTGAAATGATTAAGGTATAGTGCTGGCTCAATGATTCAAGAATCTTTGAATTAAATTACAAAATAAAATCCCTTTTAATTGTTAGATTAATTAAAGTATATATAATTAGATACCGTATCACATGAAGCCAAGACTTAGAAAACTCAACAGTACAAACTGTAAACAGTAAAACAATCTGAGATATTTGAGATATTTTTTTTTTAATAATATCTTCAATATCAACACATTAAAATCAAATTTTAATGGAAGACACAATTCCAAAAATTTGATATTTGCATTGAAGTATACAGAGAGAGAAGTCAAGAGGGAGAGGAGAAAGGGTGACTGGATAGAAAAACGAAAGCATACCCCATCAGCGGTTATCTTCTTTTTCCATTTTCACTCAACAACTCAGAAAAAAACATCTTCCTCGACAAAGGCTTCACCTTTTTCTCTCCTTCTTATCAATTCCTTGTCTGTCTCTTTCATTCTTGAATTCCTGTTGGTGTCACTTAAATTCTTGTGTTTTTTCTCTGAGATTCTTTGAAACTTCTGATGGTTCTTTCTTAGTTTTGAAAAGGGAGTTCATTTATAGATATTTCGGATTCCATTTCTGTTTCCCTTTTTATCTTGGTCTGTTTCTTTGCTTCTGATCTCTTTCTCTCACAATCAGGTACATAGCAGTTTAAAGTTTTGAACTTTCTTGATTTCCCATGTAAATTTTTTTTGCTGCTGTTGTGATATCTGAAATTGATATCCGGGCCTTTCTGCTAAGTTGTGTTGTTGATATCTTTTAATGTGATTGACCCCAAGAAAAGAGGAGTCTGGTTGTTTGCTATTTTTTAAATTAGGCTTCTTTTTATGGAAAGTTCATGTTTTTTAACTGCTGTGGTCCAAATTACTATCCGGGTATGCTGTATCTTTCTTTATTTTAGCATATCTCTAATGTTGCTATTTTCAATGTATATTTTATTTTGTTCTGTTCTGTTATATTCATTGATCTGAATCTTTTTTTATTCAGTTAGTGCATTTCAAAGTTCATTTTTGTACTTGGCTTACTTGAGCTCATCTAGGATCTTTACTAGTAGTTGTTTTTACATGGACATTAATTATGGCTCTAATTCTTTTTAAAGATTGGACATTTTTTGAGTGAAACCTAATTGCTTTTCATGCTGC
Source organism: Populus nigra (assembly GCF_951802175.1). Taxonomy (NCBI): domain Eukaryota; kingdom Viridiplantae; phylum Streptophyta; class Magnoliopsida; order Malpighiales; family Salicaceae; genus Populus; species Populus nigra. Next base: position 1,267,459 of record NC_084854.1, read on the forward strand.
TTGTTTGTTAATGGTTTGAATTTGTTTTGATCAGTTAATGACTTAATCTTTGATCTGGTGCACTGTGATGAATTAGGATTAGAAACAAGTTTGACAATTATCTTAATCTGAAAGATTTTTTTTGAAAAATGGCTTGATCTTTTCGGAGGGTTTTGCTAGTTTTAAGCGTCACAAGCTAAATTTTCAGATTCTTGGTAACTGAAGAAAGCATTAGGGCTAGAATGAAGTGCATATAGGAGCTTGTAGTTGACGTTGTAGTTTGCTTTTCTTGTTGGCTGGAGTTGTTGTGTCCAATTTTTTCTTGTGTTTTTACTTACTCGTAAATACTTGCTCTTTGATTTTGGATAGTGATGGGGATATACCTCAGTTCTCCGAAGACGGAGAAATTCTCAGAGGATGGCCAGAATGGTAGGCTTAGATACGGTTTATCATCTATGCAAGGTTGGCGTGCAACCATGGAAGATGCGGTGAGTCCAGCATTTGATCTATGTGAATATGCTAGGTTTTTAAATCTTGTTACCAACAACCTTGATCCTTTAATTGCCCATTGATTAATACAACATATGAATATACTGATGACATTATGTGGGGATGTCTTAAAGATTTTGTTACAGGATAGTACTAATGATAAATTTGGTTAGGCAGGAATTCATCCTACTGGAATGCAAATACAATATGTGATGTATTTTTTCAAAGTTTGAGGAAGTAACTAATTACAGTTCTTAAAAAAAGTGTTGTGTTATAGGTTCTTTGGTGCCAAATTATCTAGAATCCATTTAAATTTTCCTACCTTTTTTCCTGTAGAAGTGGGGAAAAAATATGATCATAAAAAAATGGAATTTCTTTAATGTTCTTGGAAATGTATCTAGAGAAAGTTTTGTGAAACAGTACTTGCTCCTCAATTCCAAAGGCATCTTCTGCAAAACAAACTCCTCTCTTCTCTAGTCATAGACTATATTCTCCTCCTCTACCTTTTCTATTTTTCTTGGCACCGATTCCACAGACATTTGATCATTGCCACAAAAACTCGGTTAGTATTGGCATATCATCTCATTTTTAAGGTGTCATTATTGTCTGGTTGTATTCCAAAATATTGTCATAGTGCTCTTCTCTTGCATGCTAGCCAACTTCATAGCATATATTATTACATGTGCTGTATAGTTGAGTTTATTTTTTACATCATGGATATGATGTCAGTTACGTGGTTATTATTATTTGTGTTTTAGCATGCTGCAATAACCGATTTGGATGCTACCACTTCATTCTTTGGTGTTTATGATGGCCATGGAGGTAAGAACTGCAAGTTTCAGGTACATGTGAACATGGTACGTGATCATTGCTTAACTAAAATGTGTTTTTCCTGAATCTTCACCAAGTCCGATTTCATTGTTTTTTGGGTTGATTTCTGGTTATGCCCTTAAATGAACAAAATCAAAGTTGTATTAGCAATGTTCAATTCCAGTGAACAGAATATTAGTCTCTGACCATTTTAAAATCTTAATATTATTTTGCTTATTTTTTTTTCAAACTTAAGTTTTTGTTTATTACTCATTTTAAGTTTGCAATCTGCTAATGATGATTGTGGGAAAAGAATCCATGTATCCAAACTCAACTTGTTCAGACATGAGACTTAGTGGAGTCTGGTTATTTGTGATGGAAATGTGCATCCAGTAGACAATGGCTGTGGGGGTTATGCAATAAAATTATATGCCAAAAAATTCCCTTTTTATTGTCAATGACGCTTATGTCATATGGGTGGTTTTTCAATTCTAAATGCGTTCTTGTATGCTCTGCTTGTACCTAGGTCAGTGTGTTAGTATAATTGACATTTAGGTCATTGTCACTCATATTAATCCAGTAACTTACAGGTAAAGTAGTTGCGAAATTCTGTGCCAAGTTTCTCCATCAGCAGGTTCTCAAGAATGAAGCATATGCAGCAGGAGATATAGGAACTTCTGTCCAGAAAGCATTTTTCAGGTTACTTGATTTAATTACTAGGAGTTTTTTCTTTCTCCCTCTTGAAGACTAATTTGAAGTGCACAGTAAGGTGCGGACGTAATAATGTTGCCACAGTGGTTTATTATGATCTGATGTTATTCTCCACCGTCTATGCATGAGTTTTGAGCCTTAGTAATTATAAACTAGTCATATCAATAATATATCTTTTTAGTATTTTGATACAATTTTCTTAATGTTAGTTTCTTCTCTCTATTGCTTTATATTTTTTTGTACTTGGAAAATTTGTCCCTTTGCATGGACGTTTGGTTATTTTAGGATTTATAGTTCTGTAAATGCCCTCTTTTTATTTAAAAGGATATTGCAAATAATCATAGGTGCTTGCTCATGATTTCATTTTATGCATCTCATGCAGAATGGACGAGATGATGTGTGGCCAGAGAGGTTGGAGGGAATTGGCATCTTTGGGTGATAAAATAAACAAGTTTACTGGCATGATAGAAGGGTTGATATGGTCTCCAAGGTGTGGTGATAGCAATGAACAACTTGATGATTGGGCCTTTGAAGAGGTATTTTATACACAAATGGAATACACTGCAGCTATTGCCTTAGTATAATAGTCTCCAACTATGTTAATTTAAGTTATGCTTCTAGGTTTCGTTCTTTGGATTATAGAGGTCAACCACCCAAGTAGTGGTTGTTCCTGTGAAATCTGGAAGTTCAAACTCAAGTGTTACTCATGCATTGTCGTTTATCCTTCTATTTGTGCTTAAGAGTTCATATTCAGATTGGAATCAGTTGACAGAATTAGTAAAGTTTTTTGAACATTCTTAGTTCTTTTTAAACCAAAGGTTAATGATAATTCATTAAGAAACCAATTACCATTAGTCATTCCTTGGAAAATGATGGTTAAAGACCTGATATGTGAGTGGTTACAGCTGTCAGCATCAAAGTTCTTGAACACAGGGATCAGGATTCCCCGACTTAGCTGTATTTTCATTTTTAAATGCAGCAGTGTTGCACTCATTTTTCCCAGTTATTATCACAAGACATACTGTGTGTGCATGCGTACACCCTTTTGAATTCATTTGGTACAACTTGCTTCAGACTGTATAATACACAGTCGTTTATTTCCCTTTGATGTCCATATGCATTTGGTTTGTCAGCCAAGATGAATTTGAGAAAATGGTTGGATCATTATTACTTATGAATGAGTAGATAATTACCACATGAGATCTTCATCCAAATATTTTGTTGATGATATGCAATTTATTAGACCATTAAATTATTCTTATGTTATTTAGCTATCTGGTGTTTTCTGTTTTCAGGAAAAAAAATGTGATTTTGTCTTTACTATCATGTTCTTCTACAACGTTAAAATTTTAACATTTATTCTGATCGGGATCTTAGGTTGCTTGCTTAGACTTAGTTGGAGTCCAAAGGTCATAATATTGATTAAAATTTGCCTAGCCAATATAATGTTTTAAACACATTGGCCATTAACCATGCATACTGCAACAATGAATCTTTCTGTATTTTTCTGTATCATTCAATAATAATGGTTAAGAACTCATTTTATTCTTAACATGGTGATTAGGGTCCTCACTCTAACTTCTCTGGACCAACTTCTGGTTGCACAGCCTGTGTTGGGATTATTAGAAACAATCAACTCATTGTTGCGAATGCTGGTGATTCTCGATGTGTGATATCTAGAAAGGGCCAGGTATTTTTCAGTTAACTAGAAATGATGATTTGATTTTTTCCCTGAAGACTAAAGGTTGTTTGTAGGGGAGGGTTTTTTGGAATTGTTAAAAAATCTTGCAACTTTACTTCTGCCTCAGCTAATCATCAATTCACCTTCTCTCAAGTATTAATGTGATGGGGATAGTATCCTGATAAATGGACATAAAGGTATATTGTTGATGTGGACAAAACCTTGTATAATTTTTTCGATAAACATTGCTCTTTTTGATGCAGGCATACAATTTGTCTAGAGATCACAAACCTGATCTTGAGGCTGAGAAAGAAAGGATTTTAAAAGCTGGTGGTTTCATACATGCAGGACGGGTCAATGGCAGTTTAAATCTTGCAAGGGCTATAGGTAACTAACATTCCTGTGAACTCCTGATCTCAGTCCCTTATTCTGAGTGTGGCTTTTATACTCAATCTCTGGGCTTACTGCGTCTGGATTTCCTCATGAGAAGTGATTAGGTGCCGAGCACAAGGCTAAAACTTTTTTGTTGTCCATATTGAAAAGCAATGAGTATGCATTGCACTTACAAAAGCATGTTTGCACCCACCCATCCATGTGCGCACCCACTACCACTCCCACTGACACCTGTATCTTTGTATTCATGTCCATGCTAGTATTTGTTGATGCACACATATAACATGGTATGTATCTTAATGAGTGTGCCCGCCCTCTTGCTTGCATTTATATGCGAGAGAGGTATCTTCTTTCAATTTTCATTTTTTCTTTTGTATTGCAGGTGATGTGGAATTCAAGCAGAATAAGTTTTTGCCTGTTGAAAAGCAAATTGTGACAGCCAATCCAGATATAAACATTGTATGCTTATTCTTCTTTCTGCAATGTTTTCATTCAAACAATTTGCTCTTCTAGATAAACCTTGCTTATCATTCTTTTTGAAGTATGGTTTTATTTTTTTCCTCCCTCTTTGGACCTTATTCTATTCCTGCATCAGGTCGAGCTCTGTGATGATGATGATTTTCTTGTGCTGGCATGTGACGGAATATGGTATGCGTCTAATGTTACCTTTTGTAGTTAGTACCTTAGAAGGTTGTTTCATGATGTGCTGATTCTCTTTCCAAAAGAAATAAAACATGCATGGATCTTAGTAATGAAAATGCAATACCTAAAAAAACCATGAGGGCAGGCTTTGGTAGTTTAATTGAAGGAAACTCAATGGAACATATAAAGTGAGGTTTAGCCATAGCTGTTGGCCACATATATACCTGAGAAGAACTTGCAAGTTAGTGAACACTGTTCTATTCGAATTAGGGTACAAATCAGTCTGCAATGTTTAGTGACATAAAATCATTGATTGCGGTGTGTGGATGATTGGCGCTTGTTCATTGTGCTTCCATGACTTGGAAGATAACACTTCTTTAACAACCCTGAAGTTTCAAAAATTGTCAAAGACTGCATTTGAATCTTTTTTTCACTTTACATGAATCCGTAGATCACATGGATAGGCCTGGGAACTCTGCTGATAATCAAATTTTATTCATTTTGTAGAACTATTGGTAGCGACTTCATGAATAATTAATTTCAAGCGGATAATTGGTCACTTTTCTTGTTTCAGGGATTGCATGTCAAGCCAGCAACTAGTAGATTTTATTCACGAACAACTTCAAGTGGTATGTGGTTTTGGACCTCTTGTTACGTTTGAGCATGGTTTTGAAATATTCGGTTTTAACTGTTTTATTCATCTCCCCATTTATGTCATTCTGAAGTTAGACATCGCTGAACTATTTGGGTAGAGAGCTTATGTGATATAAGCATCAGTATCAATCTACCATTCACTTGGAGGAAAAAATGAAAAAAAAAGATCTTGTTGATTCCAGTCAATTTTACTCTCTGAATTATGTTCTTCGATCTACATTTGCTAAGTTATACGTGTCAAAAGTCTGACGGAAACTTCAATAATGCAGGAAAACAAGCTCTCTGCAGTGTGTGAGAGAGTCCTTGATAGGTGTTTGGCGCCATCAACAATAGGTGGCGAGGGATGTGACAATATGACCATGATCGTGGTACAGTTCAAGAAACCTATCGGGTCCACTGCCTCCGCAGACGAGCAATCCTCACAATCTGAACCTGCTGTTGCTGAATCTAAACCAGTGGAAAGTTAACTGAAGTACGATACATAACCTCCTTACAATGTCTCAAATGCTATTTTCCAGCCTCCGGATGGAAAAACATTACAAGGGTCCTGCTTTTTCTCGAGAAGCCAGGTCCTTGGATTCATATTTGTAGATGGTTTAACATGGATGGATGAAACATTAAGAACAATCGTTTGATGCTCTTATGCGTGCTTATAAAACCAACATGTTCTTAAGTTTCAAGTATAGACGTAAAATCCAATGCTGGGGTTGGGATAAGATCCAGGTCGGATTGACCTTTATAATTTTTTTTAAGGATAAGAACAATGTTTATATATATATACACGAGTTTTGACAATATCAACTAGGTTTTTTCCTTCTATTTTATTTTTTAACAGACTTCAAGTTATTCAGGTTTTCAGTATAGGTTTTATTGTCATCTCGAGAAAAGATATATGTACCTTCTATTGTCGAAATAAAAAAAAAGAACAGAAATTTCTATGCACAGATAGCAACAAGTCTGCTATTCTACGTTTATTCCGGTGACTGCTAATGCCCTGAACCATCTCCTTGCCGTACACTGATTCTGCACCAAAAACCACGCCTCTAAAGTTATAGCTACAACTACAAACTTAATTTAGAATTTATCACGGCAAGAAATTCCTAAACACATGGTGTTTATTGCAAGAAACTATCTAAAAAGGTATATTAAAGATAATCTTAGCTACATTTATGTTAATATAATCTGCAAGATGTAATAAAATATGGTTATGATTATAGAATCTATATTTTCCATTTTCTGAAAACATCTAAATATAAATTCAAAGTCTAGTCTTAGTTATTGCCTAAGTTGTCTGTGCTGAGTACATGAAGATGCCAACTTTTGCCTAAGTTATTGTAATAAAATATGGTTTCTTCTCATGAAGGTATGTTCAAATCTAAAATCTATGTAGGTTGACAAGTAATCCACTTTTTTCTTTATGATTTTAAAGGTTTAATCAGGTGATTAAGTGGATTTTCTCTTTGTTATCATCTAGGGTTTAAATCATAAGAGAGATTATAACACACAAATTTCTCGACTCTCTAATTATTGATAATTTGCTATAGTGAAGGGACCTTGATCCCTTGATTTATTGATGCCATTAACATTTTTTATTATTATATCGAGTTCTAACTTTTTTTAAAAATAAAAAAACACATTTTTTTTAATCACTCATTTTATTAAGTGATTTTGGTGCAGGCACACAAGATGAACACAATTTAGTTCAGGAAACACCCTCAGGACTTCTCAACAATGGTAATGAAGCAAAAAAATTGCATTTTTTATATTTTCTCTTGGGTAGAAGCAAGCCCTAATCTCAAAATTGTCTATATTTGTAGGGACAGGAAGGGCTAGGCAGTCCAAATGCTCACATAGAGATATTGTGATTGCACAAGCCCAACCGAGTGGTTTACCAACTTTCTTGGTGGAAATTACCTATACAAATACAAAGGTGCAAGTTTCTAACATCCACTTCTATTGTGAGCAATTCAGCTCTGCAATCGAGACATCAGACCTGATGTATTCAAGTGCATTGCTGTCAATGATTCTCTCGTCAACGGGGGCAAACCACTCGCTCCTGGCTTAACCCTATCTTTCACGTACGCTAACAGTTTCAAATACCCTCTTCCAGTTAACACCATTAAATGTTGAAGCATATGTAGACATTTTAGTTTCTAGACGTGTCAGAAACTGATGATAATGGATTGCCATTGTTATCGGTTTTTGACACACAAGATGGCAACATTGCTTCATTACTAGCCTCGGTTGTATTGTCATTAGTCCCCAAGTCGTCGTCGTCGTCTTCTACATGTTGAGATTGTGTCATTTGGTAGTTTTCTCTTAAAATCAATCAGGTCTTCGTTCCAAGAGGAGGTCCTGGTGGTTAAAATTGAAATATGGGGGAGGGATACGTCCATTATGTAACCTAAGTCCCCTGTTGAACACTTGAACCTTCTGATTAAAAAGAAAAGGAGGGTGAATTAGAAGTCCCATAGGAAAGATTTTCCGGTTGATGTACAGAAACACAAGCAGTTGCTCATTCTTATTTAGCAGCATCCTTATTACCGTGCTTTTCTTGCTGCGATGCTGAATAACGTAGGTACTGGTTATATCCTTCAAATAATGAAACTCCAGACTTGCAGCAATAATACCAACACCAGACACTACTATGGATATAGCAAAGAAAACAAGTTGGCGGATACATACATTTTTGAGTTTCATAATTGTTGATGGTGTCAAGGAATGAGTGTATGTGAATAATTGTTGGTGGTGTCAAGGGATGAGTCTATAATGAAATTCTATATCTAGAAGTGCTATTCGGTTAATGCAACACAGGCAGTAGTCAGAGATGACAGTGGAGGCAGAGGAAGAGAAACACAAGGTGAGAATGTGAAGGAGGCAGTGAAACTACTCAACCGACTATCTGCCAATAAAATGCGCAACAAAGGGAGTAACTACGGGAAAAACATTATTCTGGGATGTTATTGAAACACAACCTTATGGGACTGATAATTTAGAGAGGGAAGAAATTATCATATACTGAGTCCACATTCAAGGCTTGCAGGAAGGAAAGAACCACCACAGGCACAAATATTTTGAAACTTGAAAACAAAGAAGTATAATCAGCCATAGTAAACTTTACTATAATGATTTACAAGATGCATCAAAACTGCTCTTCGCAATTTACAATATCAAAAATCGAAAAGATAAATCGAAAGACTATCCTGATGAACATACTAATAATTCTCTAGCCAGTCAATAGCTAAAAGACGTTAGACGTTCAAAGTCACCTGATCTTGCAATAAAATTTTCTTCTTCCCTACGCTTTTGCCTTTGATTAAGCCGTTCTTAGGTGTTATTCACTCAATGGCTTCCCAACAAACTTCCCTTGATATGGCATAGATGAATATTTCCCAGGAACTAGATCTTCTACAGGTAAAGATATCTTAGGAACAAGATCTTCCATGCATGGATCTTTCTCTGGAACAAGACTTTGCACCAGGTTACCCGATTGCATCTTCATAAAAAATTCATGCCGCTGTCTTAAAAATCTAAAAATCAAGAACGAAAAAGATCAATCCAGGAATGAATTATACCATTCTAGCATTTTATGAAGCTATGGTGATCCATACAATTCAAGAATACAAAGAACATACCTAACTTCAGCTGAAAGAATCTCTCTTTTCTGCTCAACTGTTCGCAATTTTCTCTTCTTTGAAACAAAATCCTAAACAAAAATCAGCACAAAACTATCAACAGAATGACCTATTATGCATCATCTTAAGCAATTTCAATTTTTCAATTCTTTTTATTACAAGACCCCAGAACTAAGCAGCCAACCGTCAGTTGAAGGGTTAAACAACTATGTTTGCTTTTGCCGGATGGAGTTTTTGCCTCAAAGTTGAGAACCAAAACAAAGAACAAATAATTCAAACTCCATTGTTTTTCCTCATCAAATATCGAAATCAAAGCATGATTTTCTAAATAAAAATCTTCAACAAAACCATCAAGAACATTAACAAAGGCACGTATCCATAAATATATGAAAATTGAAAAACAAGATTCTCAAATTAAAATATAACACATAAATAATTCAATTAAAAGAGAAAAAATCTGACCTTTTGCAATTCCAAGAAATCCTCCAGTAGGTTTTGATATTTCACTCTATTTATTGCTCCCTCGTCAACAAATTGAGATTGATGAGAATTCACAGCAACCCTTTTCTTATTATTCTTCGACATTGTGTATCTCCACTATAATTCTTGCAGTTAAGCCAAAAAATATTGACAAGAAGGTATAGAAAAGCAAAATTTGGTGAGAACTAATGAAACCCTTTAGATTTCTTAACCCAAAATTCAATAAACACTCTTTAATAAAGCAAAACAAGAAATAAATCCGGTTGAAATAAGGATATTATTTTTAAAAATTCTCTTTTTATAAAGAAAAAAGTATAAAGACACAAACTTGATGAAAACCTATAAAAAACCTTTCCATCTTCTCCTTCAAAATCACTAAAACTTGGTGATTAAGCAAAGAAAACAAAACCCCAATTCAACTTAACCAAGAAAACAACCGTTTTCGCATCCTACAGAGAGAAAAACATATAAAGGGCAAAGATTTAGAGAGAGAAGCAAAAACAATATAAAAAGAACAAAGAAAATCACTCCAACAAGGAGACAGCCAGCCAGTCATGTAAATTTTGTTCTGCTTCTGGGAAACTCCTATATATGAGAAACCAAAAAAGCCCATCTAGGAAAGAAGAAACTCTTAAACATGAGCTATGAAAATGGGGTTCAAGAAAGGGCATTTATGGAAAAAGATACAATCTTTTTTTCATTTTGGATGTTTTGGAGAAAGAATTCGAGAGGTGTGATTGGATGACAATTCTTTGCTTCCATTTTTTACCTTAAGAATATATTTTGTTTTTGTGTAGAAATTTTGGTCCAGCTGGGCCATTTTAGAGGTGATAGAGAGGTGGAGGATGTGGTCATTGTAGTCTTGGAGGATTCTTCTGGGCATGGTAGAGAGTGTGTGTGTGTGCAGGCAGGTGATCAATGGCTACTGTTTTGCTACATGGAGGATCTTGGAATGGTTCTGCTTGACATGGCAAGGACAATGACTTAAATTACCAAATCGCCCTCATCCAATTTTTGGTGTGTGTATATATAGTAAATTATTTTGACAAACCTAAAAAATGTTTCCTTTTCCCAAATATTTTTTATATCAATTTTCTCCTTCAAGTTTCAAAGATTTTCAATTAAGTATTTTTTTTCTATATTTGATCATGGTTTGCATCTTAATTATTATTATTTTTTAAAAATGATGTAATCTTTTTAGAAATAACATTTTTTATTAAGGAATTCTCATAAAAGGTTCTAATTAAGGAATTAAAATCTTTTGAGGATAAAATTGATATAAAAATTTATTTGGAGTAAAATTGATATTAACATAAAAGGTGGTACTTTTAAAGTTTGCCCATAAAAGTTTTGAGTGAAGTTCATTTTGGGACATGAAGAATGTATTTAGATGCAACTCAAAAGTAAAGGATAGAATTTCAATAATGATTTTCTCTTTGTAGGTTTTGGTTTAAATGAATGAGTTGTTTTATATAGCGAGGTTATTGTACTTGGTATGACTCATTATTAAATTAATCTAATTAAAAACATATGATTTTATTTTAAAAAAATAAATAAAACAATTTTTTTAAAAAAATAAATAACCAAACCAAATTTTAATTAAAACAACTAAGTTTGATGAAGTCAATTCTTACCTCATTTAATTTAAAATTCAACCCAAAAAAAGTCTCGAGTTAATGACTCACCAGACGGTCTAATAAACAACATTTTTGGTGGAAATCACAAGCACAAATGTACAAGTGTCCATCTCAGCTGTGGTAAATTCAGCTCTGAGATCCTTGTTAACCCTCAACCCTGAAATATTCAAGAGCATTTCCGTCGGCGACTGTCGCTGGTGCAGCACTCTGCTTCAAATATGTCAACCACCAAGCAATACCCTCTTTCGATTTTCTCCTTTACATGTTAAATCATCAGTAGACTAAATAATTTTATTTATTTTCAGCATTGTTGTTAAGTAGTCTCTTCTCTTCAACTCCTATAATTGTTCTATTTGACTTGTACAAGCACAATAAGACATCCTGCAATAGCTAAACACGAGGGATAGATAATAATCTTCACCAACCATGAGCGAGTAATCTCTTCCTTTATATTCAAGAAAGAGTCTTTCTAGTTTGTATTGTCGAGTAGTTGATCCAGAAAAGAAATATCATGAAGTACATTGCCTATTTATGCATAATTTTCATTCGAAATAAGGCATGTCAAGATACAGAAAAGCATACAAAAATTTCTTTTATGCTGAATGGCGAGTACAAACAGCTCAAATTGATACAAGAATACTATGCCATTTACCAAATAAAATCACTGTACAATGTATTTGAAGATTTTACATAATGCATCGTTGAAGGGGTTAAATATTCACAGTTTTCATGGACAACAGATTAGATGGCCTTGATCACACCTGGGTTGCAACCTGAATATATAATCGTGTACTCTTGATCTCTCTACGAAAAGAAAACTTCACTGAATCTGCAATGAAGGATGGCTAAGGTAAATTTGGAATGCCCAGCCTTGCACATATGCTACTCAGCATGCACAGAATCTTAAGAAAAATTTACGCGCTTATAACCATCAACAAAACCATCAAGTCAGGGTAAAGTTCCCTGCAGATAACAAAGTTGGAACTTGTTTAGTATAAAGGAAGCATTCGTTAACACTTCAACGATGAGTTTTGGGGTCAAAATTGTAGAGATGCTTCAGAAAAGAACCAAACCTTTTAGATTTGGGATATTCATGAATTAGTTTAGATGGAAGTAATACCTAGTAAAACTTGAGTGGAAAGACAAACAGCCAAGTGAACGCATGACCAGTTGAGCATCTTTGAAGGGTCAGGATTGATTAGGAAGCTGAGCAAAAGTTCCAGTATTGGGGTCGCAACCACCAACCATCATCTTCTTGTAGATGCCATAGGCAAGTTCAGAATTTCCAGAGAGGGTGTATCCACGAATAAGAGCATTATAGGTGAACACATTAGGTTTAAGGCCTATAAATTGTAGTTCTTCATATATCTTCCCTGCTTCCTCTATCATTCCAACAATCCCAAGATTGAGTATCAAGGAATTGTAAGTGTAAAGATCAGGCACGATCCCTCTATTCTGCATTTCATGAAAAAGAGATAGAGCTTCTTCTGTCCTTTGTGATCGTCCAAGCCCATTAATCATGAGGTTATAAGCTACCAAGTCTGGATCTAGGCCAGCCTGCTTTAGTTTCTCAAAGTAGTGCAAAGCATCATCCACTCTCCCAGCGATGCATAGGATATCAACAAGAATGGTGTAAGACTTCAAGTCTGGTCTTATTCCTTCTTTGACCATCCTTTTAAAGAACTCGCAAGCAGTATCCACATGACCCAATTTCCCATAACCATTTACAAGAATATTGTAAATAGCACTGTTAGGCCTGCATCCATAGTGTACCATCCCGTCAAACATTTCATGTGCATCATCAAGTCTCCCTGACTTCAGAAGTCCATCTATAAGGGGGCCAAAGGTACAAGGAGTGGGAGAGAAATCACCACTAACAAGATTGTAATACAAATCCATAGCCTTGTCCAATCTATTAGATTTCACTAGATTGGAGATGACCATGTTGTAAGTTATGGTGTTGGGCTTGCATCCCCTAGTTAGCATTTCATCATACAGATCAAAAAGTTCATTGATCTTCCCAGACTTCCCATGAGCATCAATTAAAGAATTGTAGGTGAATGTATCTGGAGCACAGCCAGCACTCTTCATCTCCTCAAAAAGATTCCAGGCCACTTCAACATTATGAACTTCTAGAAACCCATCAATCAACAAGTTGTATACTTTGAGTGTTGGTTTCACTCCCAGTTCCTTTGTGAACTTCACAAATACATTTCGAGCAACAGAGGTTTTCTTATGCTTACACAAAACCTTAATTATAGGTATTAATACAGAGTCATCCTTGCAAATAGCACGGCATACCAATCTTTCACCAAATAAAATGGCCTTTTCTGTTCCAGCCTCAGTCAAAATGCCTCCCATAACATCTTCCCAAAATGGCCTGTCTATGTTAGATCCAACCTGATAAAAAAAGTCCTCAGTGATCCTGAAAGCATCCTCTATCTGCCCACTCTTTATAACACCAGGTAGGAGCGTGCACAAAGTCACATGATCAGGTCTGAGCAATTTCTTCATCTGATGGAAGAGCCAGATTGCATTTTTAATTTGGTTTTGTTTAATAAAGCCATGAATGATTGTGTTGAAAGTTAGAACATCAGGTCTGCAATTCATTGTTGTCATTTTGTAGAACATTTTCAGGGCCAAATCAACCTCATCATTCTTGCAAAGGCAATCCAATAGTGTATTGAAAGTAATTGTGTTTGGTGAACACCCATGCCCATTCATACTCTCAAATAACTGAACAGCTTTTTGGATTTGACCCTCTTTCCCTAATCCAGCTAGTAATATGTTGTAGGTCACAACTGTAGGAGCAAGGTTCATCTCCTCCATTCTGCAAAACATTTGCCATGCCTCTTCCACTCGGCCAGCCTTGTAAAGTGTATCAATCAAAGAATTAATGACGATTACATCGGGTTCACACTGAACTTTTGACATCTCAGATAGTAACTTGATGGCTTCATCCACTTGCCCTACCTTACTATAGCATTTCATCATCATGTTATAGGTCACTGAATCTGGAGCAAGCCCACTACTTTTAAGCTCGTTAAACATAGCTTTTGCTTCACCAAGCCTTCCCATTTCAGCAAGACTATACAAAGATGCATTGCAAGCAACAATGTTAGGAGCAATTCCTCTAGCTTTCATCTTCTCAAAGGTCTCGAGAGCTTTTCCAGGGTGACCAGACTTTCCATGGTAGTCAATTAAAAGGATATATGTATAAGCAGTGGGTTCAACACCCAGAGATTCCATATTACTGAAAAGATCCAATGCATCATCTAACCTGTTTGCCCTCAAAAGTCCAGAAATCAATGTGTTGTAAGTATGAAGATTTGGTAAGACCCCTTGCTTTCTCATGGTATCCAACAGATCAAAGGCTTCATTAATTCTACCAGCTTTGCATAAGGCATTAACAAGTATGGTAAACGTAACCACATCAGGAGCATAACCATCAGCTTCCATTTCAGTCCAAATTTTTTCCACTTTGTCCAAGTGTCCACAATCGCTGAACTTGTCCAACAAGGTTACATAGGTTACCTTATCAGGTTTATGACTGCTTGATTTCATTTTTGTGAACAAACACATGGCGTCGTCAAGCTTTCTGGCAGTACAAAGAGCATCAATGAGAACTGTGTAAGTGACGACATCAGGACCGCATCCATCATCATCCATTCTCTTCATAATCCTATATGCTTCGTCAATTTTCCCATCTCTCCCAAGTACTCTAATGCAAATGGTGTATGTGTAAATATTAGGCCTCAACCCCATACTCTCCATCTCTTCCAGCAAACCCATCACAGTTTTAATATTCCTTCTCTTCCCTGATGCTACCATAAGTGCAGAGAACGTCTTAAGACTAGGTTTAAGACCTTCTGAGACCATTCTTCTATACACCTCCAACGCCTCCTTACAAAATCCAGACTGAAGTAGAAAATGGATCAACCCATTATATGAATAAGCATTCAAAACAAACCCTGCCTCCCTCATCTTTTCAAGGGCAGACGGTGCTTGCCTCAGGCCACCCCTGATAAAAAGACCCTTAAATATAATCAAATAAGTATCCACATTCCTCCTAATTATTTGCCTTTGCATCAAGTCAAACACAAAAGCCATATCCTCCACCCTCCTATGAACCCTCAATATTTCAAGCATATGATTACAGGTTTCAGTGGTGTGAACAACATTTGGCAACTCACCAATTGATTTAAAGTAAAAAAGAGCATGGATTGGGTCTGAAATTGAGTGAAGAACTCCCAAAACTTCATCAGAAGATGACCCCTTTCTTGGCTTCCCATTCACCACCAGCTCCTCATTCTGGCTTTTCAATGCAAACCCACAAAAAGCCACTTGTTTTTTGTTATTTTTCTTCCAATTTACATTAGACCCAAACGGGAAAACCCTCAAAGTTCCAAACTTTTCACCTCCTAATGACCCATTTTTATGTCTGAAATCAGACAACCTATTCTGCTCACTAAAAGCAATACTATAATCGATACAACTACAACACATACTCGAAGAGCTAAGTATTAACACAGCCATGGAAGTAACCTATAAGAGACAAAAGACTAAGCATAAGAGTGACAATCTCAAGAGACAAAAATAAAAAGGGTTCAGATTAGCATGATAGTTTCTTGTTGAATTGATAGTGAGAGACTAAAAAAGAAACAAGTTTAGAGAGATACAAAAATGAAGCTTAAGACTCACCAGGCAGGTCTGGTCCTAGATGATGATATTGGCTATGGTGGAGATTGGCTTGGCTTGTTTGGATATTTGAATTTGAGGGGTTATGTGGTGAACAGAGACTACATGATTGCAGAGTAAGATATCTGTGGTCATTGATTCTGTTCTTTGAGATATTCTTTTGGAATTTGTGGTGCATCCATTTGCTTCTTTTTTAACTCAAGGGGTTAAAGCTTTGTGCATTAAATATACAATTGCTAGAACTATAAGGGCTAGTGAGTTAATTGTATTACACTATAGGGACTAAATGGATAGTTTACTCCCAAAACCTTGACAAAAGTAAAACTATCCTGTAAAAAGGCAGTGACGTGTGAATTACCAAACACGAACAGAATCATCACTTTAACCTTAACTGCCGCCATAAACCGCTCCCTGTGCACCTCAGAAGCCCTAGACACCAACTCACCAAAAACACCAACACAGCATTAGCCTCAAAAATCCTCTCAAAATCCTTACCAAACAGTGACACAGAGGAATCTTTGTAAGAAAAGTTGCTGTCTTTCTTGTCTAAGAGAAGCTAAAATGGAAAGCAGCAGCAGTAATAGCGATGTAGTGCCAGAATCAGCCATGGAAGCAGTGGAAAGAACCTTAGCAAATGTAAAACAAGTAGAGACCCATTTGCTTGAATTTTTGTCTCTTGCTAACACTGATGTCCTTGATGAAATGCCACCTCTTCAAAGGGCTCAATCTCTCTTTATGCTTGCTAAGGCCACTTCTACTCTCTTTGCATGTATGTATAAGCCGTATATCAAGACCAGTTTTTTACCAATAATTTAGTCTTATTGATGTTGTTTTTGGTGATTTTTATTTGGTTTTTGTTTAATTTTGTGATTTTTTTCAGTGAGATTGAGAACTACTGGAATTCACCCAGATGAACATCCTATCAAGACAGAGCTTGTATGTGCTCTTGCACCCTATTATTTTTCCTTAGAGTTTTTAATTTGGGCATCTGGGTGGTTTGGTTTTGATGTTTAGTTTGATGTGTACTGTGTATTTTACTTGGTTTTTGGATTAGGGTGGGGGTACTGTATGATGCGTCTGAATTTTTTTGATTCTCGCGTCTGGATTATGAGGTTAAAATCAACGGTTTTTATGGTTAATGTTTTATGAAGTTTTTTGTTTTTTCTCCTTCAATGTGTTGGTTTATTAATGTATGTCTTGAAATAATGTTCATGAGCTTTACCTTACATATGCAATTTGGTGGTTTGTAATTTGTAGGAGAGATTGAGCTTGTATCAAGACAAACTAGAGCAGTTTGTAGATATAAGTAAAGGTACTTCTTTTGCCTTCTGTTGTTGATGCATGCAAATCTCAAACTGTCATTGCTAGAGAAGGACTAGGAAAATACACTTGACATATATGGAAAGTTGTTGCCGTGTTCAAGTTTTTAAACGGCGACAAGCTTGGTTATATGGAAAGTTGTTGCCATGTCTAAATTCCTAAACTACAGCAACCTTAGTTAGATGGAAAGCCGTTGCCTTGTTTAAAATTATATTCTGCAATGAGCTTGCTTATGCTAGTCATTTCACATCTCTTATTGATTAATCAAATTTGAATTTGTTCTTGAAGAACCATTGCACCGTTCTACTACTTTAAATTACCAGGCTGCAACCCGTTTCATTGAGCATTCACTGCCTGACCTTACCCCCGGTAAGTCGTCAATCACTTTTTTTGTCATTGGCATTTTTCTTTCCTTTGTGATCTCATATTTTCTTAAAATAAATATTGCTGTTTGCAGAACAGCGGAAAAGCATGAGGAATATCAGTAAAGGAGAAGGGCCCAAGATTAAGTATACAGAGAGGAGCACCCGCAAGAAGAGAAAATGCGATACATCTGAAAAACAATCAGTACAAGCTGCTGCCCAAGAGTTTCTTGAAAAAGCTGCACGCGAGCTTTTTGGGGGCAACACAGATGGTTTCAAGGGACCTCTTATAAAAACTGATTCATCATCTGAAGATAACCTGCCTGTGGACTGATTTTCTAATATATCCTGGTACATCATAAGATCATGTATATCCATAAAATAGTTCCTTTTTATCTAAAAAGTTTCGTTTGTTTTTTGCTTATTCTATTATTTGACCTTACTGTTGTGGAAAAAGTATGGAATTTTTTAACTTCTAGTTGTTGATGCTGGTATATGTGGGGTATCTTATTTGAACTCAATTCTATGGTCATCTTAATTTTCCTTTGAATCTTTTGAGGCCACCTTTTTGCTTGATATAACTAGATAACCTTGTTTGGTTTAATTAACAAAATAGTACCCGAGGACATTTGAGTTTGTTGAAATACAAATACTTTTGTCTCCAACAATGTTGAATATTTATTATCTTAAATTTGGAAAATTGCTGCATAATCTGTAACAGTAGAAAAGGAAACAGAGAGTGAATTTTGAGTATCGAGATAAAATCTTAACATGCTAATATGCTATTTTGAAGTCTTTCAAAACTTATTAACGTATAGGGTTTATATGAAAAGCAATGGACAAGTTGGCTGTGGGATGTACAGTTGTTTGGCATGTGCAGCCAATGAAGGAAAAGCTTTGTAACTCTGGTTGGAGTATCTAAAATCTAATTAAGATAATTGCAAAGAGCTATAGATGTGAATGCTGAATGAAGTTGCACAAAGATGCATGCATCCCAATATTTCTGTTACTCTTCCTTCTTTTTAACCCCTTTAAATCTGCAGTTTAATATACCGAAATCAACATACATTCCTTTAGTAAGCTTTGAACTTCATGAATTCCCAGTTCTTGTACTGTTTTATCTCATATCCACTTTCTTACCTCACAGGATTTCATAGACGAGATCTGCCAGTGTTTGCATCAACTGGCCTATTTTTGTGAATGAAGCCGGTATTGTCAACAGTATCATGACGATGGGTATCCTAGAGCATCACTAGACCCTCCCAGAGCATTATCACTTTTGTTCCCTTATCCTCCGTGGTGAAGAAAAAGCACAATACTGTAAGTAATAAACAGCTGCGCTTAGCCAACTTTTCTCGCGCATTGTAATTGGGATTGGGAAGGACAGCTTCTAAATTTAGGGAGAGAGGTGATGTGGTTGTAAAGACTTTTATCATCATGGTATCTAGGTCTTCCATGTTTAACTTGAATAATCAACAATTTTAGACTCCTAACATGTGGATGAGGGCATGAAGCATGTGATTTTTTATTACCACCTTGCGTTTAGTTAGTTCTTCTAGTATATATATATATATATATATATATATATATATATATATATATATATATATATATATATATATATAAAAGACAAAGTGTTGTTGAAAGGATAAAAATAGAGACAACGTCCTCTCTTCTGATTTTGTCTTTTTTATCTTCGTAGCATTTTGGATGCTAACCTCGGACACGTAGGTCTAGAAAGTGCTTTCTTTGCAGAAAACATGCAAGGACTTTTTGTTGGACTCATCATAATTCAGAAATATGAAATTTCCACTACATATGACCAAGATCCAAAAATAAAGAAATGAATCGATCCTCTTATGTTGAAGAGAAGAGGAAATGGGATCCAAATTTCCCTCACATAGCATTCTTTATATATCTCTAATCAGGCAATACCCTCATTACTATATGATTAAATGAATGAACAAATCAAAACCCTCCAAATTCCAAACCCAAGAACATCATCTTTCACATCAAAATAACCCCAAAACCAAAACCCCAAAAGCCACCAAAAAGCCACCTCTCAAGGTATAAGCACTGCTTGTTGGAGCAACAGCAGGGCCCCCCTCGAACTCAGCTGGAGAAGGAGCTGGAGAGATTCCAGTGTATCTATGCTTTTGAGACAGAACCACCACGACAAATTTCTGTCCCTTCTCACAATGACCCTCAGCTCCACTGATGAAGTAGAATGGCCCTGATCTATCAAGCTTCACCTTGGTATTCCCATCCTTGTATTCCTCAATAGGGCTTGTAGTGTTGCAGCTAGCATAAGCCTCCTTGGTCACTTGCAAGACTGAATCTTTCTGGCCATCATACTTCCACGCTGCCAAAAAAGTAGAGTTAGAAAATTTAAGTAATTGAAACCCAGATGATGTTTCAGCACATTTTGATCAAAAAAATGAGACTTACCAAGAGAATCGCCAACAAGAAAACGAGCTTTTTCGGCCCATTTGTTAAGCGAATCAGACTCTGAAGATGGGATTTTCCATGCATCTGTTTTGCCCCCGACTAACAAATCTTTAGCTTGTGATAAACCCACAAAAAAAGACATCAGCACCAAAGCACCTGCCACAGCTCTTTGAAAGCAAGCCATTGATATTGAGAGCTTAGAACGATGGAGAAAGAGACCGGAGGGTGGTTGATGGTTCTGGAGAGAAAGTAACTCACAATTTGCTGAATTTATAAGAGAAAATGAAAACTAGCCGTTATTGAAAAACACGTTGATGTAGGGCTCCTGGGATAATGTGGGTCAAGGCCGTTTTGTACGTTTTTCAAAAGATGTGACAAGGTGATACAATATTAACGGTCAAAAGAAGTGGAAATCCACATAAATCTATACAATTTATTTTTTCTTGTATATCAAAAGTATAAATAAATTTGGTGTAATTATTTTTTTTTGTGCTATTTTTTCTAAGAAAAATAATATCAAATGCACAAAAAAAAATACAAATCAATTAGATTTTTATGTTATTAAACTAAAAATGAAGAGCTAACATGTTTATTTTGTATATTAATTCTATTTTCTTATTTTATACAGAATTATTATAAAATGCGTAGTCAATTAGTATCTTTAATTAATATAATCGACTAATATTTGAGTATTGGATTTTTTATTTCTTTTTTAACTCAATTTATAAAACAAAAAAAAACAAAAAATGTAATTATATCTATACACAGCTCAATATCATTAAAGCCCATCTCTTGGTTTCAACTCCCCAACCCAAGTTGTCATTTAATTGGGTTGGGCTTGGTATCAACCCGCTCATATTAAAGTTCATAAAATTACCTAAATTAGTCTGCATCTCTAAAAAAAAAAAAAGCATTCTTTAGAACTATTCTAGTTAAATTTAAATCAATTTAAATTAGGTTAACTGAATCATTAAAAACTCAATTAAATTAACTAAATCTCACCACATCAATGGTTCTTTTTCTAATAACTTAAAATTTGACAAGAATTAGACTTTGGATAACAACTTTTCAAGTCAACCCCTCAATTATTATTTTTAAGTTTGTTTATTTTTACAGTTTAACCCACTTTTCCAGGTATTTTTCACCTGCAATGCTTTTTAGAATGATTTCATTAAACTAATATAAAAAAATATAATTTCAATTAAAAAAAATATCTTCGGCGTTATCAACACACAATAAATACGATGCAAAGGGCAAAATCTCCAATCCGGGCTTCACATGTCTGGATTGCAATGATGCAATTGCTACGTGTTCAAGAACCGAACGTTCACGTCAAACGGGGCAACACTGTAAATTGCTTTCTTTAACCCTTTTTAAGTCTTGCTATTTAAGGTTGAGAGATCAAAGCCAGGGAACGGGAGCTGGAGGTAAAACGCACACCCACAAGATGACGAGTCCTGAAGAAGTTACAAGGAACAGGGGTAGATGGATCCATCCATGTGTAAACGACCCTTCACCACCACTACAATGGCAGTTACCGGGTTCGTGTGATCACTGCTGCTATTGGATATATGTTGCATGCCAAGAAATAACCTGACGCCACTGCTCGTGACGTCGCCAAGGCGGCTACTGGTACTGCTGATCCTAGAGACACTCATCCTAGGAAGTACATAGATGGCTGTAAAATCTTTTGTTCTTTTGTTTGTAACAGGGAAGGGAAGTAGTTTATAATCTATATCCTGATTATAATTAGTTGTTTCCGGATCTAAACATGTTTAAGATTCTGATTGAGAATATGCAGGCTGTGGTGCAATACAAGTGTCCACCTGAGTTTTTGAAAAGGCAGCTTTCACCACAGCCATGCACTAAGAGTGTTTGGAAATGTAATGATAATTATGGTTTAAAATATTTTTTATTTAGAAATATATCAAAGTAATATTTTTTTATTTTTTAAAAATCATTTTTAACATCGACATTTCAAAACTTCAAAACAATATAAAAACATAAAAAAAAATAAATCAAATTTTGAGGATCTAAGACCACAAGACGATAAGAGATCAAATGGGAGCATCACAAGATCGGTCAACAATCTATATAATTAAAGAAGAGAGTGATTCTTAAACAAAAGTTGAATAAAAGGACTATAACATCAAAATCATGACATGTCTGTCTCAATCCAAAAATGTGCAAATTGGTTTACATTTGAAAACATAATAATTATCTACCAGTTGTGAATCTTACCCTGTTTTGGACGTCGAGGTGGAGGAAGAAAGGGATCTGCTAGAGTTAATCAATTTTCACTGACGAATAGATGAGCCTTGTGAACCATAAGCATGCATAGAATCCGATTGTCCCAGTTAGCACGAAAAATGCATACGATGCAATTAGCATGTATCCGAAGTACAAGGCCCCTGAAACAAGTTTGGTTATCTCAAGCTTTGTGAAGAAGTAGAATGTTGCATAGAGGAAGAGGTACAGTGCTGAGGAGCCGGATGTGAGGTATGACCTCCACCACCAGAGGTAGTCCTCGCTGCATAACTGGAAGTAGCAGAGGACAATTGTTATTTCAGCACAGGTGACCAAGAGTATTGCGAAAACAAGGAACAGAAAACCAAAGATGTAGTAGAATTGATTCAGCCAGATCGAGGTGAGAATGAAGAAAAGCTCGATGAAAACAGCTCCAAATGGAAGAATTCCTCCGATTAGAATTGAGAAGGCTGGGTTCATGTACCAAGCCTGCTCTGGGATCTGTCTCGGAATTTTGTTTGTCTTCACAGGGTCCTCAATTGCTGGCTTCTTGAACCCAATATAGCTTCCAACAAACACTAAGGGAACTGAAATTCCAAACCATAAGAATATAAGAGCAAACATTGTCCCAAATGGCACAGCCCCAGAAGATTTCTGGCCCCAAATGAGAGCATTCAAGACAAAGAAAATGGCAGAGACGACCCCTGGGAACATGACTGCAGTCCTGAGTGCTATTTTCTTCCATTCTGATCCTTTGAACATTTTATATAACCGGGTCGAGGCATAGCCAGCAAAAATGCCCATGAAAACCCAAAGTAAGAGCATGGCTGTCATAAGACCACCTCTGTTTGAAGGGGAAAGGAATCCGAGAATGGCAAAGATCATGGTAACAAGGATCATTCCAAAAAACTGAACACCAGTTCCAACATAGACACACAGCAGATCTGAATTAGATGGAGGCCTGAAAACATCTCCATGAACAAGCTTCCATCCAGTCTCTTCTTGAGCTTCCTCCTGGGTCTCAAGTTCATTGTACTTCGATATATCACGGTAAAGGGTTCGTAGCATGATCATAGCCACCATGCCAGAGAGGAAGAGAACAATCATCAAAGAATTTACAATTGAGAACCAGTGAATTTGGTCATCAGTCATTAAGAGATAGGCATCCCATCTGGAAGCCCACTTCACATCACTATCCTGAGAGGTAAATCAAGAGAAAATATGAGAATGCAAACTCAATCCGTGTAAGCAAAGTATTTCACTGTTATCTGCCCATGTGATAAATGAATAAAATGGTAAGGTGGCTTGTTGTATTATAGTTTGCCAAGGTGCTCAACAAAATACATCTCCAAACCACTGGCATATAGGGGACAATAACTGATGACAATACAACAGCTTTTATCGTGAAGTTGAAATAGTAACAGATGACTACAACGAAAGTTTTAACTATCTGAAGGAAAAGAAAAAAGAAAGAAAGAAAAAGGAAAATAAAAATAAATGTAAACTGTGTAGTCATGTGCAAGATCTCACCTGGAATTCAACATCGTATGTGAAAATGATTTCCGCTTTGTCTTCAACTTCTTGAGGAGTGTTAGAATTAACAACAGTATGTCTTGTGTGGGGATCACATGTTGTTAATCGAGGCTTCTCATCATTCCACTTCCCTTCATATGCATGTTTAACACTGGTATTTGAAAAAAACAAATATCATAATCATGGAATCAGGTAAGAAGCAACCATTTTACAGAAACGATATGATCATTAAATAACTGACCTGAATGGTTTTACTTCAAATCCAACAATTCTTGCAGAATTAGATTGAGGATCTTTATGATACTTAACAATGAATGACAGGTGATTGTGGATAAAATACTTTTCCTCTTTGCTCTGCATATAACCAGACAATGTAAGCACAAGAAAAAAATAACACATTAAGAAGGGGAAATTTAAGTGCAATAATGCACATACCCCACTGTATTGGCCTTTGAGCCCAACATGATATCCAAGCTGATAAACAGGAGGAGATTCCTGGTCCAGCCTTTGGATGGGAACAACAAGAGGAAGGTTATCAAGGATCCTGCCAAATGAGTGATAGAATAATTAGAAAAACAAATTTCACATCTCTCATCATGAAATTTAGTAGATAGACTCCACGCCTAAAAACAGTGTTTCATACATGTTAACCCGATACTCGTCATCAATCTTCTCTTTGAATGCCTTTGCAGTTTTGGAATCAAGTGTTTTCCGGCAAAGAACATTGCACATCTTTGCATCCCCCATGTTAAACTGCAATTATTCCAATCAAAAGGTCAGGGAAATAATAGTGCATGCATGTGAAGAAGTTAATCCACACTCATCCAGCCTAACGAAACTGACCGCATAGGGGGAGTTTTCAATGCGATCACCGCGAAGTACTTCCCCAAGATTCTCTGCACTGTCTACAATTTTGGATGGGGTACAGAAAGGAAGAGTATAGTATGAGTAAGGAAGTTGTGTTTTTATAGAGGTCAATTTGTTCACTTTCACCATCAACTCAGCACCCTGCAACCAGAAGAAAAAAAAAACAAATAAACAAATAGAAAAACCACACAATCAAAATGCAGCCTCTATCTTTATCTCAAACAATCACAACAAAATTTACAACAAACACGATCCGAAAAACAGTATTGATAAAGCTCCTAATTATACAACCTCCCCAAAAAACAAAAGTCAGAAATAGATTCTTACTCTAAAAACACTTAGGATATTCAATATTATTTTTTTCATATTAAGCCATACCGCCACTAATTAACACTTCATCTCAATTACACTCACTAATTAACTACAGCATCTTCAACTATTTAATGCAACTGGAAACGAAACACAACACAGTGACTACAATACACCATAATGCAATAATAAATTCACACGATAACTTCCAAGTAATTATTTTTATAAAGCTAGCAAAAACCATAATGACTGTCAAGATTAAACATAAATAACAAAATTCATAAAACTAAACAGCGGATCCTCCTCGTAACTGACAATGCTGATCTAGATTAACATAAATAACAGCTAATCAAATCCCTAAACCACCTCCATTAACCTAAAAAAATCCTTCTACAATCAAATCAATCATGTTCACTAACAAAACAAAAATCTATCAAATCTCACATTCTCCTCCCACTAGAATCAAACAAAACCGATCTGAATAAAACTCAGACAAATATAACTCATAATAATCAAAATCCAAAAGCAATTCGTATCAGTAACGAACTTAATTTGAAATCAAATGCCATACTTCACTAGATAACAGCCTGATCAAATCCCTAAACCACCTTCATTAACCTAAAAAAATCCTTCTGCAATAAAATCAATCATTTTCACTAACTAAACAAAACCTAACAAATCTCATATCCACCTCGCACAAAATAAAACAAAACCGATCCGAACAAAACTCGACAAATATCACTGACAATAACTAACTTAATTTGAAATCAAAAGTCATACTTCAATACAAAATAACTAACAAATCACACATTTCACTTGCATAAATCAACGAGATCTCTATAAATCAAATAAAAAAACCGCAAAATGAGATCTGAAATGAAATTTTGTAGATCATGCAGTGAGAGTAAAAGAGAGAAAGAGAGAGGAGAGAAGTGGAGCTGACGTTAACGAAATCCTGAGGAGCGACGCCAGGGAGGTAGAAGGAGTGAGCGCCATGAATAAGGATTGTGAGAATTGTACATATCGGCAACAACAGAGATCTCGATCTCGCGCGAGGCGCCATGGAGGAGGAGGAAGATCTAGAGGAGTGATTTTGTTGTGGAAATTTGTGATAGAGGAAGGAATTGGGGTGTTGGTGTTATATTGTAATAAGGGGAGGGGAGGGTCAACTAGTTTTTTGAAAGAAACGATGCTTTGGAGCTGTTGGATCTAGACTGGGCTTTTAAATATTTTGGTGAAATTCATTTTAGTCCCTGTAGATTGAGATATGTTCCACTTTGATTCTTATTGGTTTAATTTTGTTATTATAGCTCTGAAGTTGGAAGAAATTTTATTTAGTGCATTAGAGAAATGGTTACAAAACTAGGAGATAATTATATTTAAAAATAAGAAAATATTAGAAAACTTTCTTTAAAAAATAATTTTTTTTGAGGAAGATATTGTAATGTACGGTAATTTTAAAAAGTAAATTTCACTTAAAAATATATTAAAATATTATATATATATATATATATATATATTATTTTTTACATCAACACATGAAAATTATAAAAATATATTAATTTAATATTTTTTAAAATAAATATAATTTTAGAAATTATTCAGAAATGAAAGCTACTTTTATCCCAAGTAGGTTCTTATCATCTTAAATTGGAGTATGTTTTTTTAAAAAAACAAATTCAGTCTGTTTATTAAAAAAATAGTAAAAAAATAAAAATGGTCAATTGAGATAAAACAAGAAAAGTTTCTCTCTCTCTCTCTCAAGGCAAGAAAGAAGAAGACGTTTGTCCTTGAAGGATTGATATAGGTAGATTATAGGGGTTTAGGAAAGCTATTTCTAAACTTCAGGGACTAAAATATAGCTAACTTTTATTTATTTTTACAATTGGTGAATTTGATAAGGTGAGCATTGGCTTGGGTTTGCCGCGTTGGGGGATCTACAAGGAGGATCCAGCATTTGAGCTTTAATCATGGTAAGAAAATCGCACTAGATTTGGATCTTTGTGACGTGTCGGTGATGACTCGTGTGGAGAAAGCCGTCGGTGGGGTTGGTTGACATGTCGGGTTCATCAACTAGAAATGTTATTTGTTGTGCCTTTATTTGATTTATTAATTAATTATTTATGAAAAGGTGAAGCATGCGGGTATTCATTTAATAATGTTCAGAGAATTGATGGTTCGAATGACTATTTTCTATTATTAAAAGATTTGATGTGAAATCATATAAATAATCGTACTTTTTTTATTTTTTTATTGATTTCATTCTAACATTTGACTGTTTTCATAATTTATTATTTATTTTAATTTATTTAATTTCAAACAAACATCACAGTAATTTATTAGTTCTTAATTTTACAAGTATTTATTTTGATCATGGCAGAACAAAACTTTGTTTACTTATCCTATTAATGGCTCAGCGAAAGCTCAACAAAAAGAAAAGCAGCTTGATGAATAGCTTGTGCGCGCGCGCGCGCGCTGGTTAGTCTTGTAGTGACGTTGTGGTGCCTTTGGCTAGTGGCTAGTGGCAGTGACTCCATGTTTCAACCATATCCAGGTGATTCAAGAGGTTATATAATTGACGACTTCAAGCTCCTTACAACGTATCTGATATCTGCTCTCTTTCCATTGAAATCAATAAAAAGAATTCTGTTGATTTCAATGGGAAATCGAAGGATATAAAACTGATTCTCCGACAATCGATAGCAACATCATTTTCTCCAACGAATTGAGAGGTCCTTACAGTAGCGGCGGGTAACTGATAACAACATATCTGATATCTCCTACTAATATTCAGAGACTAACAATGGTTACATAACACGATGCTCTCTTTAATTGTAGTGTGTTTGAGAATATATCAGGCAGTGATGTTGCTATCATAACTGTGAAAGGTACTGTGTTCTGCTGATGAACTTATCGTTGAAATGAGAAGAAAACTCACATAACATATATGTTTACTATGCAAGATCACATTGCTTGGATATACTTCCAACGAAAGAAGATGATCCGAAGTGGTTGGTAGGACAAAGAAAGAAAGAGCAGGGATCCTCGAGAAATGGATTACCAGATTCCATAAAGATAAACTAGTCCAACGAAAGAAGATGATCCGAAGTGGTTATTAAACTTGGCCTCAGATTTATTTTCACAAACTGAAAGATTTTCTGTTGGTCCTTCTTACCATCCCTGTTTCTTTCCTGGATCGACCAAACTCCAAGGCCCATTTCCATTTTGCAGAGACTGAAAGTCTGAAACGTAGGATTGAGCTATCTTCCTTCATTTTTCCTTCCCATTTGTGCTGCACTTACAGCTGTACATTGAACCAAATGGGTCTCATCTCTCACTAGGAATTTGGGCTGTGTCTTTACAAAGAGAGTTCCATTAAAAAAAAAGAGAGAGAAAAATTCTCCAAGTAATGATCTCAAGATTTGAACCCCGTAATGATAAAAGCCAAAAAGCATTTAATTTTGTTAATTTTCTTAGAAAAATCCAGCTTCTCAGAATTCTGGATAGTAATCTTGAACAGCTTTCCTTACTTTCTTTGATTTTAATCTTGTCAGCACCGATACTATGGGAAACCAATCCCGTTTGGATCAAGGCAAGATGCCTTGAAAAAGGCTAGCACACTCGGATATTTCAAATTTCAATTCGGTTCAAGCTTCAGCAAACTATGCCCAAATTATCATCCACGTAGAGGAGGATTTAATCCATGCTAAACACTCTCCTTGATTGTCGTTGGAGCATCATTTGGTGGCAGTGAGGTATTCCATGGCATACAAGTTTTCGAAAAACTTTGTTTCTCACCTCCTATTGTTAATTTGCTTTCGGATTCTTCTTCTCATTCCAACTTGTCCTTGTAGTGTTTGCTTCTTGGTTCCGGCTGAAATATCCACATGTTGCCCTCGGAGCTGTGGCCTCTTCGCCTCCAATCCTATGCTTGATGACATAACACCAACAAATTCCCACGGAGCTCTGGCCTCTTCAGCTCCAATCCTGTGCTTTGATGATATAACACCAGAAAATGGCTGTTTCTATTTTCACCAAAGATTTCAGAGTAAATAACAAATTCTGATGTTTTTTCAATTCTGTTTTGCTTCGAAGTTCAAACTTTCAGCCAATTTGATTTCGGTTTGCAGGAAGCCAGTGAGAGATGCCATGATAATATAAAAAATTCATGGACTGTGATTGGTTCCAAACCTAATAGTATTTCAATCCTGGGCTAGAAATTCATGACTTGCACATAATGCTTTGGTTTTTGCAATCGGTTTTTGATTCCTAGATTTGAAAATTTATGATCCTGTGTGATCTTTTACTCTTCTCTTAGGCCCTAGAAAATCTCTTCTGAGCTCAAAGACTACTTGCCCCAGACAGACATATATGGCTGCTGCTTAATATGATTCATCACTGTATCCCTGACATTGATGGATCTTCCACGGGATCAAATCCGTGTTATGTTAACCAACCCACAGAAGAAACTGACACAGATATAGATGGAGTTGGCAGGTAATTAGATCATGGAAGAACTACGCTTTCCTTATCTTCAATGAGAGCTCAAAAAGATTATGCAGTCCTATATTCTTACCAAGTCTAACTCTGTGTTGTTGTGGGACTTGGAATGCACTGACGTTGTGATACATTTTGCCAGCGACAGTGATTCCAACACATTGGGTACTACTTATTTTGGAAGCCATGTATGCCATCCTAGGTATTACATCCTAGGTATTACTTGACTGCAAATTTTGGTCTGTTGATGTCCATGGAAAATTGCAGGCTACAAAACCGATTCATCATTTTCTCCAATGGACTAATTAAGAGATCCTCTTTATGTCAAGAGAGAAGACAATTGCAACATATTTCATGGCACCAATTTATTTCACTGATTTCTTTCTCATACATGATATATCTCTTTCAACAATCTCGTCTTCTTCTTTGCCCTTGATTAAAACAGAATCAAATTTTTAACATGAACACGCGCTCTTTCCCGACTCCCCAGTTAACTCATGGATCGCCTATCTTTTTTTATCAAAAACAACGTTGTTTTTGTTTTATTTTTAAATTTCTTGGTTTTAATAGATCAATCGAGTTGCAAGTCAACCTACCAGATGTCTTTATCAAGCTTCAAATACCGAGTAGGTCCGACGAGCTGGGCAAAGTTTAAAAACTAGGAGTGCAATCCTTGACCTTAATTACCATGACAGGTGTTGATTATTCTAAGTAATACGAGTGTGCATTATGAGCCCACGTAGAGAGCAAAGAATATTATTATTGTGAGGGGGCAAGGGTAACTAGCAGTCTGTGCAATCATGTCGAGCTCTAAGAGCATAAAACCTGGAGAAAAATCTCAAAAGCCATAACCTGCGGGCAAAACCCATCACTCAAAACGTGAATTCATGCTAAGAACACAAAAGGAGGTTTGGCATAAAGGGATCCAATGGCCCCCCACATTGCCCTTTCAGCCAAGGGTAAAAGCCCGTCCACACCGTAACCATTATCACCTTGGATCCTCCATCATTCCCATCATCATTAATTTATGATGGTTTTTTCCCACGC
Organism: Populus nigra; assembly: GCF_951802175.1. Classification (NCBI taxonomy): domain Eukaryota; kingdom Viridiplantae; phylum Streptophyta; class Magnoliopsida; order Malpighiales; family Salicaceae; genus Populus; species Populus nigra. The sequence goes on from NC_084854.1 coordinate 1,297,898, forward strand.
CTGACATAATTTTTTCCTTGGAGTCACACATGAAGATCATTTAGCCTAAGACTTGCTTTTTGTCAAAGAATATACAGTTACCCCCTAGCCATGGACTTTGGTTGTTAAACACTGTCCACAAGTATCCAGTTCATCCTATCATTGAAGTTAGTCAAGGGGAATAATTTTCTGCTTATATTTATTTCCCATTTCAAGTAGTCCAACACTGTTTCGGTATTCTATATTAGGCTTAATATAATCATAAAGTCGTTATGAAGGAATATATATATATATTACATCAACTTCGCCAGTCAAATAAGTACGTATACGAGAGAGATTCAAACAGTTTGGTATATTTTGACAAGATTTTAACCTAAAAAACGGATGAATGTTTTGTTTTTTTTTTTTTTTCAACCAATACCAAATACACTACCTAACATCTTGACCGTTACGGAAAAATGAATGGTATTAATAGTTGTTATTAAACTTTACTTAGTTCAATGAGTTGATGTTTGACTTGATTAATATAAGATTAAAGTTATTAATTTTATCATGTTGTGTCTGAAATAATAAGTATGTTTTATTCTAGTTTAAGAAATAGAATAAATCAAAATAAATTTTATCTCGCTTGGAGTCTCAACCTGTTATGAAAATTATGGTATGAATATTTCTGGTTAAATAGTGTTTTTTCTTTCAAAAAATAATTTTTTTAATTTCATTCATCAATACTTGATTTATTTTTTTCTTAAATGCTCCAAAACCAAAATATATCATTCCAATTAAAAAAAATAGAACACCAATCATAATAAAATTGATATCTTTATCTGATACTTTACCTGGATTGAGTTTTAAAAAATCAGATGGATGATCACTTAATCAAACCTAAATTGTTTAGTGTCTAGTGGATGATCACTTAGTCGACTCACTTTATAATTTAAATCTGTTTAATTTTTAAAAAAATCATATTATTTTGATATTTTTATAAAAAAAATATTATTTTAATTTATTTAAATCAACATAAATTAATTTATAGATTAATGGGAACTCGAGTCTGGTTAAATAAGTTTGGTGACAATAGAGATGAACCAGGAAACTCTGAAGGAAAAGAAAAGTCAAATTTCCAAGTTTGACATTGCAGACAAGCATATGTGTCTGTCTCTTCTAGGTTGTGGACTAGCAGGCTGCTAGCTAGCTAGCTGATGCAAAACAGTGGTGAATGTGATCATCATGGATATAATCATTGGAAAGGCAAACCTGTGTCTGGAGTAAACGAAAGAGCAGTCCTAATTTGATGCTATAGATAGCCACTCTGTGTCTGAGATATCAATTTTTACCACTGCCACCGGTAAAAAGTACATGAGTCGTTGAATTGCATAATTATGAGGCAGCTGTAAAGGATGACGAGGGCTCGGTGGTGGTGGTCTGAAAGGAGCACTGGTCCAAATTTATTCATCAAGCCATTAATTTGAGAGGTCTGGATACAGGACAGCATTCAACTCTATAGGGTCCCCTACTGTTTACCCCTACCCTTCACATGGAGCTTGGGACCAGTTAAGGTTGCATGCACCCATTTTCCCATGCTAATATTATGTGGGAATTAGGGAGGGTTTTGAATTGTTTGCATGAAGGGTGAAGACCATTTTTACACGCACCCAATAAGAAGAAGAAGAAGAAGAAGAAGAAGAAATTGTGGCACCATGTTTACACTACTAAATTTTCTAATCAAATTTCATGTAGTATATTATTCGTTTAATTAGATTTTAAATAAATTATCTACTAACTTAATAATTACTATTAAATATAGCTCAACATAGTGAGTTGACTCGGTAATTCATTCATTCTAAATTTAACTTGGATTGATGAGTTTTACTTCAAACTATTTTCAATATTAATTTAATGAGTTGGCTTGGAGCTTAGTTGTCTTGATCAAACTCAAACGAGAAGAAACTAGATCTACTTCAATCATAGCTATTAAACTTAACTCAACATGATAAGTTGACTTGATGATCATTCTATCATGAATTTGACTTGGATTGAGTTTTTTTTTTAAAACTGTTTTGGATATTGATTTGATCAAACACGGATGACCCGACAAGTTGATTTGCAACTTAGTTGTCCCGGTTAAACTCAAGCGAGAAACAACTAGGTCAACTTCAATTTTTTAATGTTTTATATCAAAATTATTAAAATATATATATAAAAAATTTACTAATTACATATTTTTTAGGTTAAAAAAACATAATAAAAAGCAAGTCTGATTGCATTACCGGAAACATGATCCTTGATATTGGAAAGTGGATGTGCTTGATATGGCTGTGATCCTCGGCCTTTCTCGGGAGAGTAGTAGTAGTGGTACAATAAGTCTGCATGAGGATGCTAAAATCTACCAAATGGGATATACGAATATGCTGACCCATGGGGAAAGGAGATAAAGAGCACATCATCATATATAATAATAATAATAATAATAATATATATTTGAAATGTTACAAACAAGTCAATTAAATATCATCGTGTGTGTGATAGACCTTTTTTTTTTCCAAATTCCTTGAGACTTACTTGGATTTGTTTGTTTACGTGACGGGGTTATGTTTGATTATTATTATTATATATTTAAAGGTATTTATTTAATTAATGCATCCCGTCAGTTTATTTCAATTTTTTTAAAAAAAATTTGGTTAAAAAAATTATAATTTACACTTTTTTTCATATACACATGCAAAATCCACTGCAAAACCTAATGTGAATAGCTAACCATGATAAAATAAGGTTGCAGGTAGTATGATTTTGAGCGTGGTTGAGATTGTGATAAATATTACTATTTAAAGTAGTTTTTGCTTTGAATTAAATATATAAAAATAATTTTTTATTTTTATTATTTTTGATATCAACACTTTAAAATATAATAAAAATATAAAAAAATCAATTAAAACTAAAAAAATTTAAAAAGTTCATTCCAAACATAAAAACAAACATGATTGAAAATCTCTTGATTTGCTACTAAAAAAGTGACTGAGAATTGTGGTCTCCTTTTCCCTTCTTTGAGACGGCTAGTTTTACCTGCTCGAATCAGATTCGAACGCCAATCAATTTGGTAGGAACTAATCCATGTCAAGCATGCCATTCATCTCTTTGACCCCCTTGGAAATTCCCTTCTTGGCTAAATATCACCAATGCAGACCAAATGGGAGAAACCAAAACAAAATTATTATAAAGTTTTTAGTCGGTTTATACAAGAAATTGATCCGACAAAACTCGCTCGATGCATTCAGGTTTATAGAAATTAAATCAATCTTGCTGAATTTCATCCAAATCCAATGCTAGGGATGGAAACACATGTAAATGTGAGGTCAAAGGTGTTTCACAGTGTAATAAAAACACAACAAACAGAGTAGTAGCTAACAAGGTAAGAACTGCAGTTTGTTGACAAAACTGGGAGGCAAAATTCCTGTACAGAAAGGAAAGAAACAAGCATCAGCACAGGGAAAACAGAACATGTAATAAACAGTGGGTCAATTGAGAAGGGACCTTTTTTGTTGCTGCCGGTCCAAAAGCATGTGGTGTGCTTTAACGGCATAAAACCTCTCCCTTGAAAAGGTCACATCCTTATTCCTTAGTTGTAAAATACGACCCCGGCTAGGTTTGGGCCGTGGATTCGAATGTTCACCTAAGATTTATTTTTTTATTAAAAAAATAATAATCAATATAATGTTATTTTGATTACTTTTTTTTAAAAAAAATTAATAGGTTTAGAGTTAGGTTTCGACCGGGTTGTTAATCCAAACCTTTTACTAGGCTAATTATATTTTTTAATTCAAATTAATTTTGATATCAAATTATTTTATCTTAGATTGATTTGCTAGACTGGTCTAGTTCCACAACAATAAAAAATATAATGTTTTATATTTGAATGAATTTGTAAATCGATAGTTTGTGAAATGTTTATTTTTTAAAATATATTTTTATTAAAATATATAAAAATAAATTTATAATAAAAATAAAAAAATGAATTTTTTCAAAAATATTTTAACAAAAAAAAGTCATGAGTTAACTCGTGTATCATCAAATAAATTATTTTTATTAAAATAATAATAATTTTTTTATAATATCTTGACTTGGATAAATTTAGATAGAATTTAACTGGGTGAATTAAATTACTAGAAATTTAATTAAAATAATTGGATAGTTAGGTACGTGTGTCTCGAATTAACGTGACGAGCAAGGTTTAATAAAAAAAAAAATCATCTTGGTAGGCAAATGCTAGTTAAAGAACACCAAAAGCCCCTGAAACTGAAAAAACTAATCCTCTCTCAAGAAGAGAAGAAGAGTGGAGAGGAGAAGAGAAGAGAAAAGGGTGCAATGACGTCAGATAAACCTGAAACAAGATTGAGTACACTCCATTAGAGAGACTAAGAAAACAAAAAAAAAAAAGCTTGCTTTTAATAGAAAGAGAGAGAGGAAGAGATGAAAAGGCTCATGTCCTTGAGATTTGCGTCTACAGAGAGAGTGGAGAGAGAGTGTGTGTGATTTAAAGCAAAGGCGGCGAAGAATTTATTGACATTGATATTGATATGATGCGAAAGGAAGGAAGCACCGCTACACTGAACTTTTCTTTTATTTCTCTTCTTTTCCTCGCTAATCTCATAGCCATTGAAGCTCTCTCTCTTTCTGACGCTATATCTCTTATAAAACAAATATTTTTTCTCTCGCTTTGAATCCCAAGTTCTGTTTTTTCTTATTTCTTAATCATTATTTCTCTCTACTTTTGCAAAACCATAAGTTATTTTACTTGTTTTGCTTCTCTTTGTTGTTTTTGCGAAAATCCCGCATCAATTTTTTTTGTTAGGAGTAACCAAAATGGTAGTGCAAGAGGTGTTATTAAAAGGTTATTAGAAATCAATGAGACAGCTCGAAATTCGAGGTGGTTTCTGGTTCTTAAACGCAGAGGTTGTCTGTCTCAATCCAACATATATTATGGTCTGGTCTGCTGGTAGGGTGTTTTAGGAGAGAGAGTCCATTCATTCATTCCTTAAAGAACCTGCCATTTCTGGTTCTGGGTTTGAGAGATCGCTTGTTTGTTTCTCGTCACTGTTACTCTCTGGGTTTGGTTTTGGTGATTCATAGAAAGTGGAGAAGTCTCAAACTTTGCCATCTTTGAAGCGAAGCGAAGGGATATATACGAAGGCTTGTTGAGTTCTTGAGTGAAGAAGGCTTTCTCTTGGTGATTTGGAAGGTAATTTTGGGTAAAAAATGAAGTTTATGAAGTTGGGGTCCAAGCCTGATGCATTTCAAGCTCATGGCAAATCTGTAAGGTAAGAGGGTTTGGTTTATATTATTCTGTTGTTCAAGCTCAAATCAGCTTCTTCTTCTTGGTTTTTTTTTCCTCTCGATTGTTTTGTTTTTCTTTTCCTTCGTTTTGTGTTGCCATTGAGAGTTGCATTTGGAAATTTTAACTAAAAAGTAATGCTGATTTCTGTTGTTAAACACACTGGTTTGAGTAATGATAGATGGGGATTTTGGCCTTTAAAATTTTAGTTTGTTCAAATCCACCAGATTAAGCACACTGTTATCTGAGTGAATTTTTGTATGTTGGTTGATTGTTTTGAGTATATTTCGATGTTAATCAAGAAAATCACCACTTTTTCTTCCCTTTTGTTTGTGCTTGATGTGAAGTTGGTCTCATTAGTGCCCTGCCTTCTCTATTAGTTATTTTTGGGGGTTACATGTTATTTGTTGTTTGTGTTGTTGCTGCTATCATTGTTACTATTGGTACTACTATTTTAGGGGCGGAGGAGAGGGGGGTGTTTGAGGGGTGGTCCTGAAATTGAACTGGCTCTTTTGTGGTGGATTGGTGGTCCAAATGTAGTAAAGTCATGCAGTGTATGCAACAACTTCAATCATCACGGTTGAGCAATTTCTTAAACAATACAATAGCATTTGTCCTGAACCTACCATGGGATCATTTACAATTTATATATTGTAAACAAATCCAGAGTAGGGACCATGTCTGTATTTTTTAGGCCGGGCTGATGTGATTTCACTATAATCATATTCTTCTCCTTCCATCTCATGTTACTCGGAGTAATGAAAAAAAAGTGAATGGTTTTGGACATTTGTGTTAATCAATAGGCATCGTTACATGTGCACTATTTCTCTAGATGCATAATAAGATATGAGCTGAGTTGTTTGTTTCTTGGAATGTCATGAAAGCATAAGAGCACTCGGTAACTATCCTGTGGGTGTTTTAGCCAATGAACACAAGGGATCCCATGATTTGGGTTTTGAGGAGCAAGAGGACAAGATTGTAGACAATATGAAATTAAGAAATCCATGTCACAGTGGAATGATATTATGGATCTTTTGGTTTGTCTTATTCAGAAAATCTGTAATTATCTTTCTGGATGTTTTGCAGCAATGCCACTGAAACAAACTCATGTTTGGAGACTGTTCTTCGTCATATTATTTTCATTTGTAAACCAAAAGGCGCAAACGCCTAGCTTATCCATCTATTATTTTTTTGTTTTATGCAGACACAAGTTGATGTGCCGAACTTCCTTTAAATTTTGAGAAATTCCTTGCAGTAGTTGGGATTAGTTGTCACATTCTGAAAATGTTTGTCATGTTCTTATTTCAAGGTTATGGTTTCTTATCAGGCTGCGAGGCATCTAAAATTCCATGGCAATGAATTAATTTGCCTCTTTCTTGGTTACATGAGACTCCAATTTCAATGAACATAAAAAATGTTGTCCGTTCTCTTTGTATACTGTATGGTTCACGCTTTGTTATTGTTTCCCCTTATATTTGTGGTGTCTTACACTGCCATTGCATTTATTGCTTGCCTATCACATGCTCAACATTGAATTCTCCTGTGAGCTTAGCAAGTTAGTTGTGCTTATGCAGGTATGTGGCATCCGAACTGGAAACAGATGTCACCATAAATGTTGGAGAAGTTAAATTTAACCTCCACAAGGTATTAAGTCTGCAGTATCTTTGCTTATAGTGAATTTTGGCAGGATATATCGAATTTAGTTGGCCACGGTGCTCTATTCCATCAACATCCACGCATAAACATTTTCAAATATCTAGAGAATAATAACTCTATATTGGTTCTTCTTGAGGAACTGTCAAGTTCATTGCTTTAGTCTTAGCAGTGGAATATTGTGGAACCGTTAAATCTCAATAATATGCAAATTTAAATAGGTGACTGCCTCAAGGAAATAAATTATTCTCAAGATTGTAAGTAACTAAAAAATCAGAAACATGGTCCAAGCATGTACTTAATTTTTTTATTCTTTTCTTTTACAATCCCATGTTACCAATTGTGTGTTGGATTGTGAGTTGGTTATAAATTAATTTCCAGTAAAAGCATATTGTCCATTGAAAGAATTGGAAAAGCAATAGAAACCAAGTGTTAATGGCTGAATATGTCCTTTTATAAGAAGATAATTCTCCAATCTGTCCTTGTATCCCTAATTGGATCAATTTTATCCTTAAATATACATTAATTTTTAATCTATCCTCTGGTAAGATTTTCAAGCTAAATCACCAGAATTAGTCATGTGATTTGTGCATGATTATTTTTTTTTTCTCAAAATGTTTTTGCAAGCTAGACGAATGGAATGCTTTCATGTGCAAATCACGTGATTAATTCTGGTTGTATAGTTTGAAAATCATGTTAGAATGATAGATTAGAAACTTAACATATATTTAAAGATAAAATTGGATCAAATAGGGATATAAGAATAGATTGAGCCATTAACCCAGAAAAAAAAAAACCAAGTCATGTTTTCATGAAAGGGTGATCAGAATGTTTTTTCCTGAACAAAATATTTTAACTACAGTGTCTTGCCATGTGCTGTTGATGCTAGAATAAATTGAAGCTTGATTATGCTCTCCCTATTTTATTTTCTTATACCGACTAGTTAATTTAAGGTGTTGAATACTTGGTCATCATAGACCCCTTTCACAGCTTGAGTTACAGCTCCTTTTATTTTTGTTTTTGTTTCCATGATTCTCGATGAGTTGCTTTGATGAACTTTGCAGTTCCCTCTCATGTCCAAGAGCAATCGCTTGCTAATGCTACTGTCCCAAGCTGGTGAGGAGAATGAAATTGACATGGTCGATTTTCCTGGTGGGCCAAAGGCTTTTGAAATTTGTGCCAAATTCTGCTATGGAATGATAGTTACTCTCAATGCTTACAATGTTGTCACTGCTCGTTGTGCGGCCGAGTACCTCGAGATGACCGAGGATGTTGATCGAGGGAACCTTATTTTTAAAATTGAAGTATTTCTGAACTCCAGTATCTTCCATAGCTGGAAGGATTCCATTATTGTTCTTCAGACCACCAAATCTCTTCTGCCGTGGTCTGAAGATCTGAAGATTGTGGGCAGCTGCATAGATTCCATTGCATCTAAAACCTCTGTGGACCCTGCAAGTATTACCTGGTCCTACACATATAACCGTAAGTTATCAGTGCCTGATAAAATAGTCGAGGAAGGGATGAATTTCAGGGATAAAATTGATTCTGTTCCCAAGGATTGGTGGGTTGAAGATATATGTGAACTGGATATTGATCTCTACAAGAGAGTCATGATCACTGTGAAATCAAAGGGAAGAATGGATGGCCAAGTGATTGGGGAAGCACTGAAAACTTATGCAGTCAGATGGCTGCCAGATTCATTTGATGACTCAGTTTCTGATGCTCGTACCTGGAGGTACAGATATCTGGTAGAAAACCTCATCTGTTTGTTGCCTCCAGACAAGGCTGCCGGTTGTTCGTGTAGTTTCCTGTTGAAATTGTTGAAATTTGCCATTCTGGTTGGAATAGATGACTCAGCCAGGGAATATTTAGTGAAGAGGATCAGCTTGAAGTTGCATGAGGCTTCTGTTAAGGATTTGCTGATCCTAGCACGGCCTCCTCAAAACACATTATATGATGTGGAATTGATTCAGTGCATTGTTAGTCGTTCTTTGATGCATGGAAAGTATAGTCAGGATACGAAGCATGAGGAGAATGGCGACTTTATTTTAGGGCATGAGCATGTAACCTTGATGAATGTTGGTAAATTGATTGATGGATATCTAGCAGAAATTGCATATGACCCCAATCTCACCATCTCCAGTTTTGTTGACCTGTCACGGTCAATTCCTGAGTTTGCTAGACCAATTCACGATGGACTGTACAAAGCTGTTGACATCTACCTGAAGGTAGTATTTTGCGCCTTGAGTAATTTCATTTAGTCTTATTTAATCTTTTGGTTTTATGATTTAGGCATCCATAGGATTTGTGCATGTTTACATAGTTAATACCAAATATCGTCATGATATCACTTTGTTTCTGATGCATGCAACACTCACGACAGTTCTCGGATCAAGCCAAGTTAGATGGAAGATGCCACATTTGTTGGATTTCAAGCAGCATGGTCACCTGAAATCTGTTGTGCTTGGGGATTTTTTATCTGTATAGAAAATGCCATAAACTGCTTTGCCTATGCTGAAGAACCGACCTGTTTTTTTTTTTTTTTTGGGGGTGGGGAGGGGGCGGTATAGGTATAGCTAAACTGTGTATGATTTTCACCAACGTGGGGATTCTTCATGTCACCATCGTTTCTTTATAAACACTCTCTCTTATGAATGGAATACTTTTATGTTATGATTCACCAATGATCCATTTTTAATTCAGGAACATCTCAGTATGACAAAGGCAGAAAAAAAGAAGATATGTGGGCTAATGGATGTCAAGAAACTGACCACGGATGCATCCACGCATGCTGCACAGAATGAGCGGCTCCCTCTCCGTGTTGTCGTCCAGGTTCTCTTTTTTGAGCAGGTTAGAGCAGCTTCTGGAGTTCAAGCTCTCAGCAACAATGCCCGCGATACTTCAAATTCCACCACAAACACAGATGAAGAATTGGAGAAGACAGCAGCTGATGGTAATAAATCCCTCATAAAACAGATGAGTCGAATGAAGATAAAAGATGAAGATTTCCTGAAAAATGAAAAACTTCGGAAGAAAAACAGCAAGATTACCAAAAATGGTGTGCAGTTGCTGCCATCTCGATCAAAGAGGATCTTTGATAGATTGTGGGTTGTGGCCAGAGGGCATGTTGAGAACAGAAGCTCAGAGACTTCTGGGAGTTCGCAGAGCCCAACTTCAATCGCTCCTGGTGACACCAAGTCCATCGGTTCATCTTCAAGACAAAGGAGACACTCCATCTCCTAGAGAATGAATTTGAGCTTCATCAGGACATAGCAAGGGAAGAAGATGGTCAAAAACTGTTCAATTGTAAAAAGTGGTAGGCTTTTATTCCAGTAGATGAAGGGGGTTTTATTCTCTGTTTATGTATGAAATTCACATAGATTATCCAGGAAAAGTTGTCCAGCTAACCTATGATTTCTTTCATGTATATGATGACATGAAGGTTTAAATTCTTCCTCTTCTTGTTTCTTCTCTGCTGGTTAAATTTTTCATGGCCTCTCCTTTCGTCAATTGTTGACCTCATAGCTCTGTGATCAGGTCTATGTTGTCTGAAAGATTCTCTTGATAGGCAGCAGCAATGCTAAAGTTTCTCTCTTTGTACAAAGATGTTTCTGGGTGATAAAACAAGGAAAACTCAATTAAGATTTTTATTGTCTCTAGTAAAAAAGATAGATAGGAAGAATAGTCTGGTTCATTAAGCAAGAATTCCTTATTGAGTACAAGACTAGTTTCTTGCGGGTTGGATATTCTTTTTTTAATGTGAAAAAAAGTATTTTGTATTGATAAAATTATTAATATTGTTATTAAATTTAATTAATAAGTTGGTCTTTAAACCTTCAACATGAATTTAAAATTAAAATTATCTTGATGTGATATAGTTTACTTAATGAGTTCATAAATAACTATTGAACTTTAAAATGGTGATATATTAGATTAATTTAGGTTTTGAATTTAATCTGTTAAACTCATGATCGGATTATAGAATTCATCATATTTAAATAATTTTTTATTTAATGATATGATAATAAAAAAATAGATACTCATAAAATTAAGTACTAAAAATTAAAATATCTATTTAAAATTGTGATAACTTTTATTAAAAAGGATTGAAATAAATTATAAAAACAAGTTAAAATCAATGTAATAAAATGAGAGCAACTTCTTCATTATTCATATTTACAAAATCAATAAGGTAATATCGGTAATCTTAGTAGCAAAATCATTTAAATAGATGATAATATTTGGAGCAACATCTAGTTCTTTAAGGATGACAAACAACGTTTTCTAAACATCAAAGTCAATTCTTAGGATTTTATTGGGATATAATAAAATTCTCAAAACTCAAATTAAACCCTCAATAAGATAAATTCAAAAATTAACTTGAGATAAGACTTGAGTTATATACTTTGAGAGTCAATCTAGATTATTTTTTTAAAAAAAATTATTTAAATCACATTATTTATTTATTTATTTTAAAAAACCAAAATATTTTTATCAAATAATAAGTCAATTCAGGTTTTTATAGTTCCAGATGAATTCTTTCTATTATTTTTTTTTTAACCCAAACCGGGTCAGGTCCGAGGTTAACCTGCGTCCGGATTTTAAAACTGTATCCCGTTAAAGAAAAACCCCGGAGCCTCTAGGAAAACTCCCACACTCGGTCACTCCCCAGCGAGAGCTAAACGCCCTGAACAGCGAACTAAAACCAAGGGAGGGTGACCTCCATCGATAGAGAAGCGAATTCAAGAAACAGCAGTTGCAAAGAGAGCGAGAGATGATGCAGAGATTGAAAGGACTGATAAATTTAAAGTAAACAAGAAATGGGTTTCTCTCTTATCAGAGAAATTTCTCAGCTTTACCAAACTATGCTCCAAATGATGATCCCCAAGACCAGGTCAGTTTCTATATGTGTTTCTGGTTAGAAATGTCTGCACCCAATTGAAGGATTCAGTCTCTTAGCTTAAATTTCTGGTCTCTGTGTGTGGCACTTGGTTTTCTTTGAGAATTGGTTCATTTATGAAGAGAAGACTCACAAGGATGGAGCTTTCTTGTATTTTCGTAAAATTGTCTGTACCCAGTTGAAAGATTGGGGTTTGTAAGTAGAAAGTTCCAGTCTTCTAAGTTCTAGCTTAAAACTTGTTCTTTGTGTATGTTGTGTGTGTGTGCTATTTGGTTTTGAATCGAAAATTTTTTCGTTAATTAAGATCAGATTTAGAAGAATGGAGCGTCTGTTCATTAGTTTAAAATATTTGCACCCAATTTAGAGTTTGAGTCTTTTTAATGCAAGGTTTCGGTGTTTTTTGCTTAAGAATTTGCTCTTTGTGCATGTTGTGTGCGTATGACATCTGTTTTGTTTTGAGAAATGGTTTATTTACGTAGAGAAGACTCACAAGGATGTATGTAGAGAATGCTCACAAGAATGGAGCTTTTGTTTATTTGTTTAGAAATGCTTGTGCTCAATTGAAAGGCTCGAGTCCTTTTTGTTTTTAGTAGCTATATGGAAAAACTGTAAATAATTTGACGGTCTTTTACTTGGTAGGTGGCTCTCGGTCTTTTCTTGTGACCATATGTTATAAACATGTTTGCCAAATGCTTTTACTTTATTGCTGTAAGGGTTTTTTAAAATTTAACACTGCTTTCTGTATTCCAAATTGGCCATGCTCAGAGTTTGACCCGCTTTCTTCGTATATTATGAATATGAAGGGTAGTGGCAAGGCTTTTTGTTCCAGGGCAGATGTTATTTCCCTTTGTGAGTATTTAAATGAAGGTGGGGTTTCATGCTTGTGTACCGCCACACACGTGCAATTAAGTGTCCATGGAATTTTGAATTGGAATGAACCACATCCCTTCCTGTACATTAGTTTGTTATATTTAAGAGAGATTGTTCAAACTTCAAAGGCCAAATCAAACCCTTTTTTTTCTGGTAACTGATGAAAGCCAATCCCTAAACACTGATTAGATGTGTTTGCCACTCACAAATAACTGCTTGAGATGACCAGGCCCCGACTTTGATTATAAGTGTTTCACTTCATCTGTATCATTCTTTTGATCACTGGGAAATAATTGCTGATTTGTAACCTTTTATGTCAACGTTTCATGTCACTTGATGCTTAACTTTGAGCTTTTTAGTGTTGCTTCTTATTCAATTGCAGCCTTTGGTTCACATTTACAAATACTAATGATTACTGACGTTGTTGCTAATATACTTCCAAACTGTATTTTGATCATGTACAGTGAAATTTGAAGAATGCAAAACATATTTCCAGAAATTGTATAAGTTTGTCTACCTACAAGCAACATATTTGAAGCCACATGTGAGACTTCAATCTTTTAGAAAATTTCTATGTGGAGTTCAATCTGTTAAGAGCTAAGTAATGGTATCTGGATATTCTAGTATCTTGCTTCTCTTGTTTGCGCTACAAGAGTTATGAAGGGAATCCTGTTATCTCGTAACAAGAACATAATTTTTTTTGTTGGACAGCATTTGCAGATAGCTTTTAAATTTACTTTCTTATTGTTACACATTCTTTCAGGTGGCCATCTTGGATAGTTTCACCATGGGATCTGGGGCTGGGATTGCAGTAGCAGGAATATTTCATGTGGCAACTGATAAAACTGTGAGTGACTGGTGCTGCAGGTTAACATCTGAGTGAAACTTTAATAATTTTCTTGAATTTGAGTCAGACAATTTTGAAACTGTGTTTTCTATATATAATATTGATGTAGTTGCCATGGTTTTTATTTTACACAAAGCTCACTGAGGTAATGAGCTTCTTACTTATGCATGGCATGCAGGTTTTTGCTCATCAAGAGGCTCAAATAAGTTTCCATCCTGACGCAGGGGCCTCCTTTTATCTTTCTTGCCTGCCTGGTTACTTAAGTAACACCAGTTGTCTCTGCTTTTGAGTATGCATTGTTTATTATATGTTCTGTTTGATACTTTTATTTTCTTATGAACCGCATTTTTCTCTCTCATGATTGTATTCTTTGTTTCAGGGGAATACTTGGCTCTAACAGGAGACAAGCTTAATGGTGTAGAAATGATTGCTTGTGGCCTTGCTTCTCACTATGCGTTACATGAGGTCTGTTCTCACTGCAGTCTACTGCTATATTCTTTCTTTTGTAGTACTCTTTCTTCACATCTATAACTTTTGCATGGCCTGTAATAATGTCTTCCTCAACAGAGACTTGATTTGGTTGAAGAACGCCTCGGTAAATTGATCACAGATGAGGCTACTGTCATAGAGACTTCTCTTGCACAATATGGTGACCTTGTTTTTGGTTAACTCAGATAAAATTTTGCAGAGGCGATGGTACTTTTGCTCTCTTTTTTCAAGGATGATTCAACAAACAGAAGTCCATTAGGATTTCATCATCGTTTATGGCCTTTGTTAGAAACAAAATCTGATCTGCATAATAATATATGGCTTGCCTTTATTTTGGGGATATCTGCAACATTTGGCAGGCTTTTTTTCCATCCATGTTTTTCTTAAGAACCCGAGCAAGGGACCAGGAACTGGAAACCTCACTCTGAAGCTGCTTAATGTCGCTTCTAAAGTTGTTGCTGTTGAAATTGATTAAAGGATGGTTGGGTTGTTAACAAACGTGTAAAAGAGCATGGACTTGAAGAGAAACTGTGAGTTTGGTTTGTTTACAGGTGTTTGATAAAATGCCTGAGAAAAGTTGTTTTAAAATAACTAAATTGTCATGTTTTAGAAAACGGGGTAATGAGTTATTGATTTATTATGCTTTAATAGTGACAAAGATTTGATCTTTCTTGAGAATGACATGATGGATTTCTTTTGTTATCAACTTCTTATGCTCTTACAGTTATTAAAATGTAATCTTTCGGAGAATGAATTCCTGGATTTCTTCTGTTATTAACTTATATATAGTTGCTTTGGAAATGATAAAAGTTTACTCTTTTGTGGAATCGCTTAATGGGGTTTTGCAGGTTATTCTAGAGGATGCATTGAAGGCTGAGTTTCCTAAATTTGATCTAGTTTAAGAGAATATTCCTTATGGGGATATCTTCACCTCTCTTGGCTAAATTAGTGTATGTGGCGAATCTGTTTCGAAGTGCGACACATCTTCAGAAAGAATTTGCATGGCGGTTGTTGGCCAAGCCTGGTGATTCTGAGTTTAATAGGTTGGCTGTCAAGAGATTTTCTTCCTGCTCCCAAAGTTGATTCTTCGGTGGTTATCATTCAGCCAAAAGATCAGATTCCTGGTGTGAATCTTGATGAACAGTGTGAGTTCACGAAAACATGTTCTGAGAAGAAGAATAAGACCTTGGGGGCAGCATTTAAGAGCAGAAGGTGATAGAGCTATTCAGGTTATCAAAAATGGCAAGCTCTAACAGAGAAGAAATGAACAGGAACTGATGATGATGGGGACAATGAGGAGGAGAGTGATGGAGAAGACTGTCATTCATCTTCTTGTGCAGATACGGGATTAGGTCTGTTCAAGGAGAAGGTCATTGAGGCTCCAAAAGCCGGTGGTTTTGAAGACAAGAGACCTTCAAAGCTGTGTAATGAGAGTTACTCTAATTACTTTCCTTGCTTAATGAAGCTGGAATCTATTTTCATGAGCAAACAAAGCCAAGGAATGTAGACAATGTAGCATTTTCTGCTGCTTACAGTTAATAATAGCATCTCGTTACCCCTTGCTCTTGTTGATGTTCCATCTTTTTTAACAAGCTCTTGCTGATATTCTACTTTGTGCTTTTTCTTCTTTTTTTGTTGAAAAAATTTCAAAATTATATTGTTAATTACTATAATTATAAAACCTGATCAAATATCTATCGAGATTAGCAGAACCTTGATAGTGTTTCAGTTTTTTTAATGATACTTTATAAATATATTAAAATAATATATTTTTTTATTTTTAAAAACTTATTTTTTATAATTAATATATTAAAATGATATAAAAATATAAAAAAAATTATATATTTTTGAAAAAACACAATTTAAACAGCATTTCTAAACAGGTTTTTACTAGTTGACACACCAACCCGAACTGAGCCCGATGACCATACTTATGAAACCTGAATGGTGGTTTCATACTGTGACCGGCCTTATCATTGTTCGCTAAATATTTTTTATTTAAAAATATATTAAGATAATATTTTTTAAATTTTTTTCAAAACAATAACAAATTATAAAGAAATAATTTAAATTAAAAAAATAAAAAAATTTCAAAAATACTTTTTTAAACACAAAAACAAACAAATATCTCCAAATTTTCATTGAAACTCAAACTGATAAAGTATGTATAATTTCCACGAAAAACAGGCTCATGATACTATATTTTGCATCAACCACTACAAAAATTTGTTTCTCAGCAAGGCTTGAGTTCAACACCAATGCTGAGAAGAGTTTGGGCTGATTCTAATGCCTCCTCACCTCCAAGCTCCAAGATCTTCTCACCCATTATATCTACTTCACTGTCCATCGAGCACTTGCTTGAAGGCCTTCGACTAGATAAGCTTCTGTTTTTCTTGCAGCAGGCATTGTCTACGGAAGCAGCCGGGGAAATCAGACAACTTTCTGAACCATGTCTTTTCTTAGGTACTGGAATATCATGTTCATGTCTTTTCTTAGGTGCTGGCATACCATGGTCATGCTTTCCTTCGTATGTTATAGTGGTGGATGTCGCCTCATCTGCAGCCCTCTCAACATGCTTACGAGCAGGACATGCTGACGATGTGCATCTGTAATAGCTCCTAACATTTCACCAAGGGATAGATAAAAGTAAGAATAATAAGGTTTAGAAGAGGAAACACAAGATAAAGAGTCTACGTAAGAAAATTTGAAGAGAATCTTGATTTGATAGACTTAGATTGGTTGGGAAAAGTATTCTCCAGGCCAAGTTCAAATATCAGACATGTGGAACCTTCAAGTTCAACAAGGTAAGAAAAAAGGAGTCCAATGCTATTTATAGGCACAGCAGCAAAAGAGTGCCTTAAAATTAATTCCACTAAATGCACAAATTAGCAGAATCAAAATCTACCTTATGAATGAATTCCCCTTCAACATTTTCTGACCATACTTGCGCCATCGATAGCCATCATTTGAGCTCCCCTCATCAGCAACAGTGTGTACAGCAATTTCAGGCTCCTTTTTCAAGACAGGAACTGAATGTGCCGCACTTCTTTCTTTAATCCTGCTCGTTGACCAATTGAATTGAATTAGAAAACTCAAAACTAAAATAAATTTCAAAAGAGCCAAATTCCTAAAAGGACATGCCTTATTTTCAGCCTTGGTTCAGCACCATGCTTCTCCTCAACCTTGGTACCTGCAATCCTACAGGGGCCATTTTGTTGGGGTTCCACTGCCCTGGGACCAAAGCTGTAAAATGGTAATGCGATGCCAATGAAAATATTAGCAAAATAAACAGCAAAGACATTTTAAACTATCATATTTTCTCAAATTACTTGCCATCGTTTTGACTCTGACTCATCACCATTTTTCTCTTCAATCTTAGCCCCCACATTTCCATTAGAACTGCTTGAACTCTGTTGTTCTGATTCAGGCACATGCAGAGATGAACGCCTGCCATCTGCTGAACAGACAGAAATATCCGACCCATCTAGCTTTTGAACTGAAGGGTCTACAATTTGACTGCCTACAGTTGGCTTAGCAGATGATATAACCCTGATGCATTTCCTATGAGGGGGATCATGATTATGGTCACCTATGTAAACAACATCAACAACACGACCAGATTGACAACAATGTTGAACCTTCTTCTTTGCATAGCAACTACAATGGACACATCTATAATAGCTTCTTGAATTTTTAGAACCCTTCACTGGCTTCTGGCCATACTTCCTCCAGTTATAGCCATCTGCAAAGGGTGCATCCATAACAACACGTGGAAGACCGGTTTCATGGTGAGAATTTTGCTGGTCTATTACTAGTCCAAGTTCACACTTCGACATTGGCTTTTGAGTTACAGATGCTGAATGTGGGACAGATATTGCAGCTGGTGTAACAGACAATGCTTCACTAGAAGTATTTGCACATTCAACCTGGTGTTCTAACCTGACCCTGTCTGCTTCAGGTTTTGTACCCACCTGTGCGTCCCGTTGGAACATCTCATTTTGCCCCTACAAAACAATTATTCTTATATAATTGACTACACTGACACTTTATAACAAAAAAAACCAAAACTCATATCAGACTACGCAAATTGGACAAGCAACACATTCAATTTTCTCTGATGGATTCTCTATATTAATACTAATGGTCAACGCTCATTATAAAATTGTCATCAACAAACCAACAAATCATTCCAAAATAGACCAAACAAAACAGCAAGTCTCGTCATTTTGTTCTGACTTCATTATCACAAAAAAAACTCAAAACAACACCGCACCGCACCAAAACCAGCCAAACCCTTCTTACTAGTCAATGTTACCCTGCAAACTAAACCGAAATCACCCAAAAATTGAAAACAAAATAAACCCAATTAAAAAAAAACCGAAAGATGCAAACTTTCATAGAGAAAAACAAATTCTTGATTAGAAACTACACAAGAATCTGTACCATTATAAACATAAACAAAAACAACCGAAGAAATCCAACAACACAGATAACAAACGGAAAAGTCAGATGAGTCCATTAATACACATAAAAGTTGATGAAAGAAGAACCTGAAACCCTGGTGAATTGGAGGAAGTCATGACTTTTTTGAGTAATTGGGAAAAAGAAGAACAATCATAGTTTTTAAATCCAATATCCGAATCTCCCCTATGGTATTTTCTCTGTTCTTGCATGGTTCTTTTAGGTTGTTTATATATAAAGTGAAAGAGTTTAAGGTTAAGTATTGGAAAGAAACAAAACAAAAATGAAAGACAGGAGAGTTCTTGTCTCAGTTGTCTGTCTAAAACAAGGGTTTTGGTTTTGGTTTTAGAGGAGGAGTGGTAACTAACATCTGTTCCCTTTTGTTTCCTTTTTGACTCTTTGTTGACTTGACAGGGCGGTATTGTATTTTACTTCCACTTAGGGCTTTGACCATGGATTTGCTAGATATCTCCTTTTATTTATTATTCATTCATTCTTCCAACATCTTATTATTATGAATCAAATTATTCACTTTGCTCTTAAAATAAGATTACAATAGAGCTAGGATAGTCTTTCCCTATCACGTGTGAATCCTGTCGTGATGGCCAGGACCGGTTGCCAGTTCAGATCCTGCTCCTAGTTGGATCAAACTTCGAAGAAATAACTTTTTGTTTGTTCTTGGTCCAGCTGACCATCTTTATTGGTTTGAAAATAGGGGTTTAGACTTTAGTCTATAATCCTACACTGAACTGGTTCAACGTGAAATCCTGCAAACTCATTGGAGTCGAGCTATAAGAAAACTTTTTGGGAAGTTTTCTTCATCCGGCCTTGGATGGTGTGGCTTTATTCAAATTGAAAGCAGTGATATTTTAGGTCGAATCTTTGACAGATGCATGAGAATAAAGAAGGTTCTGCTTGGCAGCCAAATTGATTTCAGGATTTGCAGGCTTGCCATTCATGGGCCAAAAGCATGGAACCCAAGTTTAAGCTCCTGGTCCATCATCATTTAAATGGCTAGAGCCCAAATGATAACTGGTCCCTGAAAGGGAAAAACAATGTAACTTGCGCAATAGATGAAGGAACTCGGCTGAACTGATCAGACCATACCAACCTTGTAGTACTTGGTCATACAATGCACAGATTCAGGGGACATAACCTTGAAAAAACATATCCTACAAGTTAGCAATTCCCATTAACACGAAGGCAACAAGCAGATATACTACAATAATTGCTCAAGAAACCCGTGTTTCGAATTTCAAACTTATGCCCATGCTGAAAAGCTCTTGGCACCACTTTGCCCCATAAGGTACTAACGTAACTTGAGAAAGTCATCAACAGACTCACAAACCTGGCAGTAGGGACCCCTATCCTTGCGGCCACCAGGCACTGCCAGTTGGATCACGTTGGCCACATTTTTTGCATTTCTGGCAGATATGCATTTCAGAGGAGCCGCTGAAAGTGAAGAGGCACTCGTGCAGGTTTGCAGATGCACCATGAGCTATAAGGCAGTCACGCTCTATCTCACTGAACTAAATACCACCAAAACCTGCAACTGGATGACTTGTAAGTGGGTGCACTAGTCCAGTGTTGCGGAATTTAACCTTGTCTTCAGCCATGTCGATCAACCGCTGATAGAATATTGGTCCCACAAATACGAGAGAGCATACCATTTCACCAGTTCGACCATTGTAGACTCTTTCATTCCCCCTTCTCGATAATTTAGCCCTGCCTTACATATTTGATAGAATGTCACTCTCAGAATAACTTAAAAGAAAAACAAAAGCATTAACAGAAAGAGATGACAGGAACTTGGAATGGACAACAGCATGAAATTTTACAATAATGTGTGCCAGGACGGTGTAGTCTGGTACACTGAACCACCAAGAGTGTGACAGCATTGACTTTTTTTTTATTTTTTTTATTCTAAAGCATTCTCATATAAAATGGAAGTTCAAAGAAATTACGTATTAACATTTACAAATGGCACGATTGCAGTCCAAAGAGTAGTATAAGTAAATGTAATGTCACCTGTGAACCTGGTCTACGATGTCATCAACAGAGAGTGAAGACAGGAGTAGCGTATCTCTTTGAGCCACCACTGGCAATTCCCTTTCCCAAAGCAGCCTCTAATAATTGACCAGGTATTTGTCGTGAAGGAAATGCATGTGGATCTATTACAATATCAGGAACAATTCCTTGAATTGTGAAAGGGAAGTTCTCTCGAGACCCTAGAAAGTCCAGAACACCCTTTTGCCCATATGCATGCTTGAGAGCTTATCTCCAGGACATGGAGATCGAACTTGCAACAGCAATTATGAAACAGATAAATGACAGGAAATGTGTTTTAAGAACGTAGTGCAATAAAGCCAAAAGCAACATCGATAATATGCAAAACACACCCACTCGCTCACCACACACATTTGTTTCAAAAGGACAAAGGGACTACACCAAAGAAAAAACAGCCCCAGAAAAATCCACCAACAATGAATTACATAAAATTGGTCTAGAGAGCAGCAAAATCAAACACTATTATCAGCTCTTTTGCATACATGTATTTCTGTTTCACATCACCAGACCTTACATTTTCTACATGCGTGAGCAGATGGTTATCCATGCGGGATTTGTGCTTGTATGTTGCCTGAAGCTAGAAATCAACTCTCAGATTTGCTACTTAAGGCAACAATAGAACCTTTCAATCATAAGAGTGAGACATTACAGTATCAAGAATTACCCTATCAAACAAAGTACAGATGGTATCAGGTCAAAGTGCAATCACCAATAAAAGCCACAACTCTTAGATAGAATCATGTACCTGAACATCAACAAGAACTTTCATTCTTGCCAAATATGTCATATTCTGAAATCTGGCATGCCAGTGACACTAACTGATGCCCGTTCCCTTTCACCATCTCTCTGCTTACACATGACATATCCAGGCTCACCAGCTACCTCACCAAATGAATCAAAGGCCCTCTGGAGTCCACTATCGATGAAGGCATTATATGAGTTGATGTGGTGGCTAATGAGACCATACTCGTCTAAAACAACGATGCTGCCTTCCTACAGAAACTTTGCAAAGTTTCTTCCCCCAAGTCAAATAAGTTAGCTGTGTCCATCAAATCATCATCTATATCCATATCATCAATTCCAACCTTACTACTCGGACCCATCTCCTCCACAAGATCTGATGATGCACCCATTTAATTCAAAATCTGAGAAGAAATAGATGACAGAAACATCAATGACAAAGCTGCAATCACAACTGAAACAATTTAACTCTCGCTGAAATGGAAGCAACATAGAACATACAAGTGAAAACAACTAAAGCTTTCAAGGCTCAGTAAAAAAACAGTTATGAGAACCCTTTCCTGCTTAAATTAAGAATATCCTCAGAACATCATAAGTACTAAAACTCAACAAATCAAACCCAAGAGCTCAAGCAGCATCAACATTTTACTCTACAAATGTATTTCCTCTACCGCAAACGCCAGTAAGCATTTGGATTTCACTCTGAATTCCAAATGATAAAATAGTTTATCATCTAGATTTCCTTTAAAACACCTTAAGAAAAATAGCTCATTAGAACTCTGATTAATAACCAAAATATGTCAAAAAAGGGCATATTTTTTTTATTATGAAAAAACAGAACTTTTAACAAAAAACAAAATCATATTCAACAACGTATCCATGTTATCATATTAATGCAAAAAAGCCTATCTGTTTTTAGTCTCTCGCACTACTTTTTCCTTCCAACAAAAAAATATATTGTAAACCTTAGTCATCTGGGTTTTTCTCTAACGCAACAAAACTGTCATCTAACCACTAGATTTCCACTAAAATGTGTAAAAAAAGGGGGGGTATCACCTTACTTAGCACAGACAAAACAAAAACCCCAAAAGCTACAAACTTTAACCAGTTTTAACAAAATAAACCCAAAATGGGAAGCGAAAGATGTAAAAAATTAATAGAGAGCAGAGAAAACTTACATTAAACCCTAAGAAATCTTTTGGCCTTGAAATGAATGAAAAAAATTCTCTATGCACAATGTCAATGTTAAATTTTGAAGGGTTTTTGGTTTTCGATCAAAGAGAGCTCTGAGTGAGTGATTTCACAGAGAAAAAAGATTTCTTTTGGGAGTCAGTGGGGGTGCACTGTAAGGTGTGTCGCACGGGAAATATTGTCATTCGGAAAGAAAGAGACCAATGCTTTGAGAGTATGGATTCTGGATATTTTGCGTTGTTGCTTTCAAAGAAACCCTGCTGAGAGACCGTCAAGCTACCATGTTACTAGAACGTCAATGGTTGAAAAACTCTCAGCAGCTTGATGTCTCATCTACCATCTAGTTAATCTATGTAATAAAAAACCTGTAAGGTAGCGTCTCGTTAAGGAAGAAGACGGTGGAAGGAAAACCCTATTAATTACTCGCTCAGCACGATCAAATTACTACTCTACTGTGGAATAGAAAGTACATATTTTTTGTTCTAAAACATATAAAAAAAAAATTTAACTTGTGATACGATCGAGCTCCAATTTTTACTCGCTCGGTACTATCGAAGAAGTTTACAGTGTATTTGATGTTATGATAATTTTTATAATTATAATTTAAAAAAATATATTTTATAAAAAATATTTTTAATTATAATTAATTTAAAAAAGTCTATGTTTTTGTTAAAATTTTGATTGAAATGGAAATTGAACAAAATATAGTTTAATGTATTTTTAATTAAGAATACATTTTAAATTGAGATTATAAAATAACTAAAAAAACAGATATTAATATTGATGATTTTTAATTAAAATATTGTTGATTTAACTACTATTATTATATCATGAAATAAACAATATTTTATATAAAATATTTTGTATTGTTTCATTAAAGTATTTATAATTCTATCACGTACGAGATACATCCAACAAAAATTATAGTTTTCATGGTTTCTTGAATGTGCAACAATATCAGGTAAAATATCACCAGAAATAAAATTAGGATTGCGATCAAATTCTGCAAATACTATATCATCATTAGATATTTTTCTAATATAATTATATAGTATCATTGAATAATATTAAATACTAATTTTTTAAATAAAATATAATACTTAAAAAAATTTATTAATTTTTTTTTATTTTATTAGATCGGATCCAATTCTGCAAAACTCGTCCAGCCAAAATCAGTGAAAAGTAAATTACTTCATTCTGCATTGTTACGTGAACAGTAAAGCAAAGACTCAGCTGCTGGTTGCAAAGCATAAAAATTGTGTTTTTGTTAAACTTTAAGTATAGTCGTAATTTATGATGGATCCCACTAAAATAAAACTCTATTTTTAATTTAATCAAACATTAATATTTGTGGACAGACACTTAGTTAAAAATCATTATAATTTTTAGTATGATTGATATAAAATTTTTATGGGAGATTTTCGAAACTTAGTTCTATAAAAAAACTTTTTTATTGGTCAATTCGTTATATGATTTTCTTGAAATTAGACCCGTAAGATCTAATTTGGTTAATTTTTTTGAATTTTTTAATTTTTCTTAATTTTGAATTTTATATTATTTTTCTTTATATTTTAGAATTCTAATTATTTATCTAGTATAGGTTGGTTCTTTTAAAGACTTGTAAATCTCTATACATCATTTTTTTAACATATAACAAAACTAAATAGAAACATTTAATTTATGTTTTTATTTTTATATTTTTAACCGAATATTGTATCTTTTTATTTAATTCTTAAATCCAACGACAATATCTAAACGCAACCTAGCCTATCAGTGCCATTCCATTCCCATTTGCTGTTTTTTTATTTTACTTCATTTTCAATTTTGAAATGAATTATATTAATTTGGATTATGTATCATATTAATAATTTGGATATATCCCAAAGTCCAAGAATGTCTAAAGTCAAATATGATTTATCTGCCAGGATTACCAAGCGCAAAGTGTTGTGAAGGAAAGATGACTTGTGACAGGTAACAGTTACTTTCTTCATCATCCTTCCATGGCCTGTCTTCATTTCTTGACCATATAATTAAATACATGCTCATGTGTGTCGTATTCTGCTCTTGCATGACTGCAGGCTCCAGCAAGATTGTCCAACGACCTCCTCATGAAACTTCCAGTTTAACAGACAAAATGGCCTTCCATCATTCTCCTCATTCAGTTCATAAGGTTCTTCCTACTTCAGCTCCTCTGCGGTTGGGTCACAGCATACATCACGCCAGGTCTTCTTCACCAATGCCTGGTTGAAGCAAACGTGGCGCTAAATTTAACCATGGTTTCGGATAACACAGAACTGGAAGAGCCTTTGCCTGCTTTTTTTAATGGGATAAGCTAACGAAAAACTCTAAATTGAAAAGTTACGCAAATGGAAGTGGAGGATACACTTTGCCTTGTCTCTCATATACACTTGATGTTTCACGTCATAGATTGCTGCAGTAGAACTTCTTCACTTTATCGTTATCATAGTGCTTCCAGATGCTTCATATGCTTGTTCATCCTGAAACATAGGCCATGTCAAAGGATTTTAGAAGCAGGTTTTTGTACACAACTCATTGACTTTAGAGCTTCGACAATTTCAGAATTCTTAGTTGTATGTATAGTTCTGAAGGTAATGTTCTTGCCTCAATGTAATATCATTAGATTTTAGAGAATAGTTGTAACTATTCATCTACCATGTTCCTGTTAATTCTCCAAGGAAACATCATGTTAAGAGGTAATACTAGTAGCTTCAGTGTGATTGCTTGGGCAGGCAGTCCCCAACCGTAAATTCTTCTAGCAAATTTTACATTTTAGTAATTGGTCTCGAATCTTATGATTCTTTTCTGAAAGATGAAATTTTTTTCCTTGGTTTTTTTTTTTTTTTCCTCTCTTTGAATGCTTAGCCTTTTGTCCAGACTTCGTTTGGTGTTGTAGGATAATTGTCCTGGTCAGATTATTTTTGACACTAAGTTTGTCTCTCTAGGGTTTCATTTGCCACAATCTTTTCTGGACGATTCTGCTTTTGCTCAATTTAGATGGTAGTAAAATAGGTGACCTGCCTTCTAAATTTCAATGGAGTTTTGCCCTTCTCTTAAAAAAATGCTGGCTCCACCTATCTCTGAAAAATTAAACAAAAAAAGTCGGTCCCTCGACGAAATAGAGGCTGGCCTTGGCTAGTGTCTGTTTCAAGCCTTTTCTTCTATAATACCAGATAAGCATATAGCGGATGGAACCCTCATGGTTCTTCAAGTTTGCCACATCTTTTTCTTGGAACTTTTCTTCTTCCTGGCTCTCTGGGTTTGTAATATAACTTCAATGGAAAACACAAAAATTGCACAAGCTGCAGTATGTAGTTAGAAAAACGACAAAGGAAAGAAGAATCATTATTTATTGGGCTTCAAAATTCACCTTAAGCTATTCAAATTGATGAACAGAAATTTGTACATGAACACAAAGACCTGTACTCGTATTGCTCAGTACAACAAAAGCAAAACGGAAATTTTCAGTTTCAATCGCAGCTCATCTGTCCTTTGTCTGCGTTACTCCATGTCCAATATATGGCAGATACTGTGCAATCCAAAGGCAAAACAGTTTTATTACCAAACACCAATCGCAGTAACTCATGAACAATCCACTATCAAAAGTTGCTGTACATTAGATGCTCAAGTTAAGGACTAAGAAGTTTTGCACAGTGACGTGAATTGAGTTTCGAGGATTCTGGAAGGTGACAAGAAATAAGACAGGCAGTGTCTTTCCACCAAGAAACTTCCATTTCTTTCTCCCGAAGCTTGTGCTCAGCACATTCTATCATACCTTCTAGCTCTCTTATCTGTTCTTGCTGTCTTGATTCCAGTAATTCGTGCAACCTTCTCTCCAATTCATGAGGAGAAACACCACAATGCTCTTCAGAACCTAATGCTTTTTCAAATTTGAAAGCAACTACTTCTCCAGAACTTACAGTCTGGCTTTTTGAAGTAGCAGTGTTCGCATCGGTGACCTTCCATTTCAAATTTCCAGAACTTACAATCTGGCTTTTTGAAGTAGCTGTGTTGTCATTGGTGACCTGCCATTTAAAAATTCCAATACTGAGTAGATGCAACTATGAACATGTAATATTGTGGCAGGAAGATGAACAGAAAATAATCCTGGAAAAGTTAGGGTCTAAACACGTCCTAATTTGCAATAAAATTTCCATTAATCTTCAAGGACCGGGAATCCAAGACAAATGGACTGGATATAAAATACAATTCCAGTGAGCAGATTGGTTACGAATTCAATTGTCATATTTTAGAAAGATATTTATAGTTAACATAAACATGAGAGCAATGAAATGGAACCATTGGCCATAGGTCCTCAAAATTTCAAAACCATTTCTCCATTGAAAGACAGAAATTCCATGATTCCAAGAGAAATAACAAACCACAGAAATCAACACATGATTCAGCTTACACTTCTCCCTTTCTGTTGTGGATGTTTCACCGAATTCTCGACTGTATCCAAGTGAAGTTGCAAACTCTGAAGCTCAACTTCAAGTTCCGCCTCAAGTTTATCCCTTCCTTCTGAAAACTCTCTTTTCTTAGGTGTCTCATATCTCAAAGACTGGCCACAAACTGTAATTGTTGATGACCCTGGCAAAACATGACAGTGTAAGGATTTGCGGAGAAAGTTGGTTTTCAAAATCCAGACCATCTGCAATACCTGTGGTGGAATAAGCACACATTTCATTCATCTCAGATGGCTTAGAGAGCCCGTCTTTCTTTTGCAATTCATCCCTCACATCTTCAAGAAGCTTCTCCATTTGCATTCGCGTTTTCATTATCTTATCAAGTTCATTTTTACTCATTGCAATTTGATACAATAGACAACATCCAACTCCAAGGTTGACAGTAGCCTCCCTGTTACACTGTCCTGAAAATAATTTCAAGACAACAACATTAAACATGTAAAAACTCTTCCTTGTATATATGAAGAAAGAAAGTACATCGCGACACCTGCTTCCATAACATTACATTACTACATATTACTTTCAATTGCAAAAACAGAAATACTCAGTTGCAACAAAATAAGTCTATGAACAATTGCACAAAAATTTAACTGGGTTTCTCGTAATTTTCATATGAACAAATTAATCATGATTTTTATGGATTCTTCTTTTCTTTCTGGGTTTCTCATAATTTCAATATAATAGGAAAGAAACTCCACAAAAGCACCAAAAAGGGAAAAAGATTAATTTTTTAGTCATCTATCGCTCCTATTCACAAAAGTTTTATGCCAAAATAAAATTTACCTGGATTGGCAGTCTGGGAAGCCGAATTCAAGGAAGCCTCGCCGTTGAATCCATTCGTCGAACTGTTAACCTGCACAATCCGATCACCAGCCAATACATTCCTTTTACTCTCTTTCTTTCTCTTCCGCCTCAAATCAGAGAGCCAACGAGCAATGCGAGAAAGGTAACAGTGTGCAAACTTGCGCCGCTCTCTACAGCCCAGTCCTTCTTCCATCATCAACAACTCCTACAAAAGTCTTTGTTGAAAGACAAGAGATCGGCAATACCAAAAATAAGAAGAGAACCGTCGTGGGTTTTTTTAGATTCTAAATGGGGAGATGGAGAAAGAACAAAACAAGGGTTTGGGGCTTTAAAAATGGAGCCTTGGTGACGAATCTTCATGGGGATTAGGAGATTCAGATTTTTTGGGAAGGGAATTAAATGTGAGGGAGTGTGTTTGGATTGTTGGAAAATTTGGAGGGAAAGTTATAAATGCTGTGCTCTGTTTCTTACTTGGCTTTGTCTCTGTGTTTATATGATTGATTGAATTTATGAGCGCCAAACATGTGTGTTGAATTTATACCTAAATTTAAAGGAAATAATTAATACTATTTTAGTGATAATAATTCTATAATTGATGATAATAAAATTAAAGTCTTGTTTGTTTCGTGTAAAACACTTTCCTCAATCTCTTTCGTGTTTTCTTTTTCACAAAAACAATAACTAAGTTACCTTTAAAATTAATTAGATTGGCATCCAAGGGTTCTTTATGTTTTAAACTTGGGTTTTTTTAGTAATAATTAGGTTTACTATAGAGCAATTTAGTATTTTAATAAATAAAAAATATAATTTAAAAATAAAAAATAATTGACATGTGTATTAGACATGCTAATGTATCAGACGTGTATTCAGATTAGATTGCGCATGAGACCGCGTACGGTGTTCAAAAACAATCTTCCTTTATATAATTAGAATTGTATGAGTGACTTTTTTTTCTGTAAGCGGCATACGTGTAACTTATCAAATTTTGGTATGGCATCGATAATATTTTTTCCCCTTTATTTTATCTTTTCTTTTTTATTTTCACATTTAATCCTTTAAAATTTCAAAAGAGCATTTCAATTTATTTTTTTTTAAAAAATTTGGTTTATATTTTTTTTATTATTTGTTTTATTTGAAGTAATTTATAAAATTAAATAGTTTTTTAATTTCATCTTCTTTTAGTCTTTTTATTTGTCAAATTTAGTTCTCATTCTCTTGATAAATATGAAAAAAAATAAAAATATATATTTTTCAGTTCATTTTACATGACATAGTCAATCATTATAAATTATTTTCTGACTTCTTTTACATGCACTAGAAAGCATAAAAAAATCATTTTTTTAGAAATCAACACTTCATGAAAATTATTTTCCAAGATCAAACTATTTTTAACAAATGAGGTACAAATTAGTCACCAATCTTCAAAAAAATGTAAAAGTGATTTGCTGGTCCATGTCTGAAAAAATAGTGAATTTGGGTTCAAGTCAAGCATACTTTATCAGATTGTTTGAGTTGAATTGTTCGAGCAATATATCATTTCGATCTATGTGTATATGTGCTCAAATTGAAGGAAAAAAATCATTTGTTTATGTTGGAATAGAATTATATGTTGGTTGAACAAAATAAAGATAAATTATCCACTAATAATTTGGTTTGATTCAAAATCACAAGAACTTAATTTGAATTGCAGTTTCTGAGGTTATTTTGTGTAAACCAAGTAGTAATGACTAACTAGATGCATTGATCTTGATCAAGAAAATGACTGTGTTTAGAGGTAAATATTACATGTCTTCCAAACAAATCAATATACATTAGCATACTTTATCAACATATAAATCATACAATTGGGGAAACAAAGAAAAATTCTTAGAAGGATACAAGATTTCCATACAAAACGTATAAGTACTTGAAATTTTAATTAACTTCATTAGGACATAAATTATTTTATTAACCGTGTTATAGCTTGGATTAAAAAAAAATTGAATATAAAAAAATATATTTAGATAAAAAAATTTTGCTCAATACAATGATTTAAATTTAAAAAATTTCAATCCAACTATTTACTTAACTTGAGTTTTAAATTAAATTGTATAAGGGTCACTCAAACATGACTTTGTTCATCGGGCAAGTCTAAAAAAAATCAAATTAATATTAAATTATATAATTAAATAAAAATTTTATATTAAAGAATAAGATAAGAAAAAAATCACAAAAAAAACTAAGAAACCAAAGGAATTGAAAACCTCATATTAAAAAATGGAGTTGAAAAAAAATCAAAAGATAAAAAAAAATCAAAAAACTTTTATTATATGATAAAAAATATAAATATCAATTTATTATCAACTAAATACTGAATGATAAAAATAAATAAACACCTCATTGATGCTTGAGCCTTCTTCATACCCACACACTTGGGGTTTTGTTAATAGACCGTAACTCTTTTTATTGGCCATTTAAGTTTTATAATTTTTTTTATAATTTTTTATAATTTTATTATTTAACATTAAATTTTTATTTTTTTGGGTTATTTAACTCTTTTTATCATTTAATATCGTAAATAAGTTACATTTTATTTATTTTCCAATCACAATTTTTTTATATATTATGTTTTGAAACTGCTTCGCTAAAATCTCCTGCAGATGTATTATTTAACCAAAATTTTAAATTTTATGTGCTAATAACCTAAAATAGCTAGATAAAAGGAGAACAAACAAGCATAAGCATAGCCCAAGTAGCCAGCCATGGACACCGTGAAGAGGAGGTGCCTTACTGATATTCGAGTACACCCAGGTTGGGACCTGGTAAACTAACCTTCCTTCACCAACTAAAAGAACAAATAATACACTCATTAAATGCAAACACATGCCTGGGACTGTGTTTTCTTACAAGACAATGACTATAAACCTATAAATATTGGCTCCACCATAGCTTGTTAGAATCAAGAAAAAATAATGTGTCTAGTTGAATCTATATTTTTTAAAAGTTTAATTGCTTTTATTTAAAAAAAAATTTATATATTTTCAGATCATTTTAATATACTAATATTAAAATTAATTAAAAATAGTGTTACGATGGAATAAAAAAATGGACCAACCAACAAGATTTTTTAAGATCAAAACTTATTTGTCAATCATTAAATTGTTCAGGGTTGATTTGTAGTTTTTGCAACACTAATAATGCTTTGATTTTTTTTTTTTATGATATTTATTGATTCAATGGAGCATATATTGACATCATTGTCCAAAATTTGAATACTATCTTTTTTATGTTTTAATATATAGAATAAATTATGATTTATTTGAAAGCAATCATGCTAATTTAGTGCTGCCTTGTAAAAGGAAGACAGTGACAGGACAAAAACCGAAATAAACAACAAAGCAGAGGGGATTAGGATAATTTATTTGGCTTAATTAGTAATTGTACCATTTGTCTTAAGCACCTAAATTCAGGGAACTGAGAATAGAGTTTCTTCCTTTATTTATCAAGTTTAAAATGGTAATTAAGTTGTCCATATAACTCTATAATTTTAAAATCTAATCCGAGACAAGGCTCCAGCATGAATCCAGAGAGTTGGTTTAGGATAACATCTTTTTTTAAAAAAAAACAAATCAATGGATTTTACCATATCAATTTAGATTTTTTTTTATGGAGGGAGACCAATCAATTCATTTCTATATATTTTTTTCAACGTGTATTGATCTATACTATAGTTCAGTCGTGTTCTAGATCGATTCTTATAACCAATATAAGTTTTATAACTAGATCTTATTCTTAAAAATAATCATTATTTTTTAAGAAATAATTGTAGATTGAACATTAAAAATTTGAAACCTTGAGTTGAATACATGTTCGTTGTACCCCATGTAAAATGAAATTGGTGCAACTTTGTGTCAAACTGTTGGCTCCATGATAAAGACATTGATTTCTCTAGTACATGACTTCATTTGATTTGTGCATGGGTAACATCCCAAACATAAAATACATGTTAATTTTGCATAGTTTAGCTACATACCAAAAGAAAAATTATAATAGCTTCACTTTATGCATAAATATATAATGTTCGAAACTCAATTCAAGATCTCACATCTAAGTGTTTAAGTTAGATATTGGTTTAATAAAAAGGTTATGATGTATTACATTATGCACATAAGTTAATATAAATAACAATAACATTTTTTTATCATATCATTTGTAATTTGTCTTGTTTCCATTATTACAATAAGTGGAAATCTGAAGATTTATTCAACATATTATACGGTTCATTGAAATTAAATTTAACAGAGAAAGAACGAGTTTGTGATATATAGGGTTCGGCCCTGATGGAACAACTATCTTAACACCAAAGTTGTGATGAATGAGGTATAGTCCTAATGAAAGATTTATCTTGACACCAAAATTATGATGTATTAGGCTAGACTTTAATGGATTAGTTCTTTTGACGCCAAGGTTGTGATATATTTGGCTTGTCTTCGATGGAACAATTCTTTTAATACCTATATTATGATGTATAAGGTCTGATTTTGATGGAACAACTATCTTAACACCAAAGTTGTGATGAATGAGGTATGGTCCTGATGGAATAACTATCTTGACACCAAGATTGTGATGTATAGGGTCATACCCTAATGGAGTAGTCCTTTGACACCAAGGTTATGATATATAAGGTCTAGTTCCAATAGAACAATCCTTTTAATACCTTTGATGTTATGTAAAGGGTTTGGACCTGATGGAATAACTATCTTAACACCAAGATTGTGATGTATAGGATTAAAACTGATGGAACAATCCTTTTGACACCAAGGTTATGATATATCAGGTCTGGCTATAATGAAACAATCCTCTTAATGCATAAGATGTTATGTGAGGGGTTTGACCCTGATGAAACAATTATGTTTACACTTATGTTCTTAAATATTGTGGTTTAATACCATTTGCCAATAATTAAAAAAAAAACTAAAAGCAATATCATTTTCAACTCATAGTTATTTATTATCACCACAGTAAAAAAAAACGATAGTTTGATTAATAATTGAAAGTGATGCCATGTGTGTGTATATGTATATATAATTGCTAAAGGTCATTTATAGAAATTAATTTCTTAGGTTCATTGTTGAATTTGAATTTATAGTAAAAAACTAGGGAATGAAAGAAGAATTCTTGAAATGGTAAAACATTTAATACAAAACATATAAGTTTATAAAAAAAATTTAATTGATTCAATTAGAAAATACATTGCTTATGATATTTATTTTTAGTAATTAATCTAAAAAAATGAAGAAACAAAGGCATGATCATTACGAAAATACTCAATCAGGTTTGGATTTGATATATGAATTTAAGGATTTACATTAGATATAAAATACTCGAGGTAAAGATGTATCATTATATCTCATCTATGAAAAAACTACTTGACACATAGAGGTATTACGGTTTATTACCAGCCTATTCCAATATTCAGATAGAGCTTAGATAAATATAGAACAAACGAGCATAAATCAAGCCAACCATTAACATTATTAAAGGAAAGTGCCTCATTAAAATTCGAGTACATTCGAGTCTAGATTTAATAAACTGACCTATCTACTAGAACTTTAAAACAAAAAATATAATTTTTTTAAAATTTTATTTAACTCGATTAGGTTATAAATGAATCATAATACTTTTAAGTAATTAATCTAAAAAATCAAATGTTTAATCATCATGAGGATACTTATTTAGGCTTGATTTTTATACATGAATTTAAGGATATACATTGGCTATGATACTCAAGGTAAAGATGTATCTCTAGATTCAATCCATGACAAAATTGTGTGGCACGTGGGGGTATTATAGTCTATTACTAGCCTACTCCAATATTTAGATTGAGCCTAGATAAATACAAAACAAACAAGCATAGCTTGAGCCAACCATCGACATTATTGAAGGAAAATGCCCCACTAAGATTTGAGTACATCCGAGTCTAGATCTAGCAAACTAACCTACCTACCTTTACCTATAAAAAATTTAATACAAAACATATAACTTTTAATTTTTTTTAATTAATTTAATTAGGGTATAAATTGGTCGCGATAAATTCAATAATTTATCTAAAAAATCAAAAGTATAATCTTTATGGAGATACTCATCCAGGTTTGATTTTTATATATGAATTTAAGGATTTACATTAGCTATAATATACTTAAGGTAAACATGTATCCCTAGATCCAATTTATGACAGAACTGTTTGAATTATAGGGGTATTATAGTCTATTACCAACTTCTTTCAATATTCAAATAGACTTTAGATAAATACAGAACA
Source organism: Populus nigra (assembly GCF_951802175.1). Classification (NCBI taxonomy): domain Eukaryota; kingdom Viridiplantae; phylum Streptophyta; class Magnoliopsida; order Malpighiales; family Salicaceae; genus Populus; species Populus nigra. Next base: position 1,332,008 of record NC_084854.1, read on the forward strand.
AACGAGTATAGATCAGGCCAACCACTAACATTATTAATTATAAGTGCCTCATTAAGATTTGAGTTTGGATCCAGTAGATTGACCTACCTACCAATACCTACCAAAATTTTAAAACAAAACACGTAACTTTTCAATTTTAATAAGTAATATTGATTTACTTATTAAACAAACATTCAAATTAAATGTGTGTTTAATAATGTGATGTAAAATGTTTTTTAATTGAAAATGAATCGAAATGATTTTTTTTTTAATTTTTAACATCAGCATATAAAAACCATAAAACTTTAAATGCATTGATTTGATGTCTTTTAGACAATTTTTTTTTGAAAAAATACTTTAAAAAGAAAAGATTACTATAACGCCAAACATAAACTTCTTCTGTTATCTAAATGTCTTCATTGATTTCTCTAATCATATTATTATGAAAAGTGGAAGAACACTAAGCAAATGAAAACATAACATGTTATTATGAAAAGTGGAAAAACACTAAGCAAATGGAAACATAACACAAATGTTAACTTTTTTATATCTTTATAATGAGAAGCAAAAGGGCCATGAGATGATGACTTGATTAATGCTTAATTATGGACTTTGACAAGATATTGGATAACGAGATTTGATAGACCAATTGTATTTTTTTTTCTTTTAAAAAGGTTTAATTTTGTCATGTTTTATATTAGGAAATGAGTCTGATCAATTATGTTTTTTAGGACAAGATGAATATTTAATTCATTAAATAACCTTAAATGGTCCCTAAAGTTTTCTCCTTTATTCATTTTAATACTCCTACTAGAATTTTGGCACCAACTAATTATATTTGTTGTTTTTTAAGTCATTTTACCCTTTTACGGATGTTCATATGGTTATACATGGTAGTCATTCAATGGTCATGGGTTATATAAAGCATAGTTACATGACCCAACTTAGTTGACAAGTCAATCCGGTGATCTACTGATTCGGAGCCAAGCTTGAGTTGGGTTTCTTATGGAATAATATCTTTTTTTTTTAATTAAAATGATGTCATTTTATTTTAAAAAACTGAAAATAAATTTTCCTGGTAAAAAATTAGATTGACTTATTGATCCGTGAATTGACCCAGCTAAATCAAAATGAAAAATCAAATACTAAGATATTTATTTGAGACTGTGATAACCTCATAAAAAACAAACCAAACAAAGTTATTAAACCCCATGAAATCCATGACCATGGTCATGGGGTTGGCAGGTTAAACTGGAAAAATCAGGTCAATTCAATATGTTGTCGTCTCAATATTAAAAAAAAAAGATGTCATCTTGTTTTTTTTTAAGCCAGACCAAATTTTTACTGGTAATTCAAGTAGCTTTTAGACCCTCCAAGTTGATTGGGTCACGTTGGAATAACCCCCACATGGTTTAACTTGAAACTCAGGCTAAGTAAGAAATTAAATCTAGTGGTTTAAAGGTTGACTTGATGGACAAAATTTAATAACAATGTCAAACAATTTATTGTTGCCTATTTTTTTTATATTCAAAACTTTTTAATTCGACTAGCAATATATCATAATACAATAAATTAATGCCTCCTAAAAGAACTTGAATAGGTAAGTTTGTTTCTTTTTTTTTACAAATTAAAACAACACACATAAGATATGGATGCAAAGTTTTGTAGTTAAACCTTCCGTTCATGAAATATTAGCTTTGAATAAAATACATGGCACCTAACTTCATAAAAGACTAAACATATCAATAACTAACAAAACTTTTTCTTGTCAAGTTAGTAGCATAAGTAGGGTATTAAACTTGGTCTTCCGAATTGATTTAGAAAATTTATAATCTAAGTTAGATTTTAATTTAAATTGGAAAAAACAATGACTATGTTAAATCCGACTAACTCATGAATTAGGTTGACTTAGCCAAACTTAGTTAAGTCAACACCAACATTTTTTTTAAAAGGATGAAATGACATTATTTTGATAAAGAATGATTAATCCAAGTTGATTTGATGAATCCAAACTTTTTTCAAAGTTAGTCTCAATAATTGCAGTTTTTTCAATTATAATAATTTAATAAAATATTACCTTCTATTATGCAGTTGATAATCATTTGATCCATTGATGAGTTAAGAAAACATCATTCAATGGCGGTGTCATGTAATTTAAGACCAGTGGATCTAATTTATTATATCCAAGTTTAGTGATGTTTAATAAACCCATTGAAATTAAAGATTGATCATTAATTTACATCCAGTCTAACTTAATCTCTATTTTACAAAATTAGCAAATAAAATTATATAATTGAGAAAAATATTTTTAGTTTATAAATATACAATATAATAAGTATACAATGACTTATAATCATAACAAAAAGACTAGCATGCTTACTAAACAAATATATAATACTGTATAAATGATCAAATCACAATTATAACATTTATACTCATGTATAAGATTAAACAAAACTAAAAGAATAGTTACTTGTTAAAGCAATTTAAAATTAATTAAATTTTGTTATTGTCAATGATCAATTATTTGTTATAAGGTTTTATTCCTCCTTACTATATGCAATAAGATTTTCTTCAATAAGTCTCCTATGATTTAACAACATCACCTTATATAGGTGTACTCATAAACAAAATCCAACAAACTAAGAAAATAATACTAAATTAACCCTCTATAAGGGTTAAACCTAAGCTTTAGATTAAGAAAAACTTTGATAGGAAATGAATGTTTAAAACAAAAAAACCAATGTTAGAAAATAAGGTGAAGAAGAGTATCAAATTTTGTCAAAACAATGCAGAATTAACCAACTTTAAACACTCTTCTTCAACCCATTTGCATAAAGAGTTTTAAGAGATAAAAGTTGATGGATTTACCTCACTAGCAACTTTGATTACCCATAGTAAACTAGAATTAAACCTGGATGTTTTTTGATTTAAATCAGATGACTTTTGAGTTGGAAAATTTGTTTAGGTGCTATTGAAAAAGTTTTGAAAAAAATAATTAGATTCTTCCTTCTACTAATTGGACAAACTAATAAGTAAAAAAAATTCTTCATAGACTAACTCCAAGTTCAAATCCCAGTTGTAAAAAACAATCTTTTATAACTCAAAATATTATTTTACAATAAACCTAGACTCATGCCTAGGCTCAAGCACGAGCCGATATGCGTGTACGAGTTTAAGACCAAAGTTCATTTTGCTTAGTTACTCTCTTCTTCGAAAGCCTGAGTGTATTTTAGGCTCAATTTTAATTTCTCAAATATTCACTTTATAAATACAATTTTTTTCTTCTATGTGAGACAAATTTTTTAGAGAGTTTCGAGTTTCACCAAAACATACCAACCTAGATTTTTATAAAATAATTTTTCATTCACTCATAATTTATTTAAATTACATTATTGTTTCATGTTAAAGAACTTATATTGGATATTAAACTTCATTTCATTTTTATTTTTACCTCAATTGTGTCCAATAACCATATTTTTAAACAAGTTTTCCAACAATCTTGTACTTTAATATCTCATTAATCTTATTGTTTTTCTTTGATTATATTTGATATTGTGATTGAGATTGTATTTTATTTAATCCACATGTTTAATTATGTTTGATTAAATATTATCTATCATAAATTTACATGAGTTCATTAAAAATTCATTTTTAAATTCTAATTAAAAAACTATAACTTGTTATTTTTATTTTTTTTTTAAAATTGCAATATTAATTTTTCTAATTATGAGGTATTTGAGAGTGTGATATTAATTATTTTTTAAAATGTATTTTTTTTTGAAAATATATCAAAATAGTATATTTTTTAAATTTTTTAAAATTATTTTTAATATCAACATATCAAAATAAATAAAAAATATAAAAAAATAATTTTTTTAAAATTTAAAATTTTTAAAATGCTATTTCAAATACAATTCCAAACTAAATCTACCTTAACTTTCCTAACCCCTCATTAAACTAATCAAAATTTCCTTGTCATGTCGTCCTTTCTTCATGGCAAAACACGTGCCATCAAGCAACTTATAGCACAAAAAATCCAACGTCTAATCTTTCTTTTTGACACAAACATCTGAGAAGAAAAATGAAAGAAAAATCATTACATGTACACAAACAACGCATCATGCAATAACACAAACAACATTCAGATACAGAACAAAACCTAAGAGAGACAAGCTTCAGATCCTTGTTGGATTCCCATTTCTGTTCCTTAACAACAACAAACCTCCATTTCCAAATCCCTGTTTCTGTCTCTGTCCGTCCCTCTTGAAAAAAAGAAAAAAGAAAAGAAAAGAAACTGAATATTCTTCCTATTTCTATCTGTATATCTCTCTAGCTATCAAAGTATGTTGATTGAAAGCAAATTTTCAATCTTTCTATGATACAAAGGCAGAGAGAGACAAAGTGTGAATTGGTAGACAAGAATAACAGTTACCCACGAAAAAGGGTTTCTTAAAAACCCAGCAAAATTAATGATTTCTCTGGTTCCTCAACAGACACTGCTCTGTTTTGTGCAATCGTTTATTGGGGTTTCTTGAGCTTATTCGAGGAAAGTTTTCTTCTTGGTGCAATGTGGGTTCAATTTTGTAGGTGATTCCATTGGATCTTCAAAGGAAAGAGGAAAGGAAATAAATAAATGGCTTTGTTTAGGAAGTTCTTCTTTAGAAAACCACCTGATGGGCTTTTGGAGATCTCTGAAAGGGTTTACGGTATGCTTTAAATTTGAACAATTTGGCAAACTTTATGGTTAAAGGTTGATGGGTTTTGGTTCTTTTGTGTCTTGAATTACTTGCATTGATGTTGGTAGGCAATTGGTCTTAAAAGTCCGTATCTTTTGAGATACTATTGTGGGTAATGTAGATGTTATGTTTGTACTGATTTTAAGTTTTTTGAATTACCTGCGTTGGGTTTGTGGATAATTGGTTTTGAAGTCTCTATCTTTAACTTCAGGTTTGAAGAAGATTCATGGGTTTTATTTGTTTTTTGATTTGTTTTTTCTATCATTTGATTTTTTAGTGTTTGAAACTACTTGTATTGATGCTAATAGCTAACTGGTTTTAGAGCCTCCATCTTTTAATATACTATTCTGGATAATGCAGATGTTGTGATATGTAAATAGCAACTATTTGCTTACTGTAGGGCTCAAGATTATCGGTTTTCTTTTGTTTCATATATCATCTATTTGTCATTACGTCTAGTGTTTTATAATACTTGCATTGGTGTTGATGGTTAATTTGGTTTTAAAGTTTCTATCTTTGGAAATACTATTGTGGATAATGCTGATGTTATGCTTTTATCTTTGTAAATATTAATGATGGTTCGTGTTGTTTGGTTTCAGTCTTTGATTGCTGCTATTGTACGGACACTTTTGAAGATGAAGAATATAAAGTGTACATTGGAGGCATAGTGGGTAAACTTCATAACCATTTGCCTGATGCTTCATTTATGGTGTTTAATTTCCGAGAGGGCGATAACCAAAGCCAGATTTCTAGCGTATTGTCCGAATTTGACATGACTGTGATGGACTATCCCCGACACTATGAAAGTTGCCCCATACTCTCAATGGAGATGATTCATCACTTCTTACGGTCGAGTGAAAGCTGGCTGTCACTTGGGCAACAAAATGTGGTCTTGATGCATTGCGAACGAGGTGGGTGGCCAGTTCTGGCTTTCATGCTTGCTGCCTTATTGCTATATGGGAAGCAGTTCACTGGTGAGCAGAGAACTCTAGACATGATTTATAAGCAAGGGCCTCGAGAGCTTTTACAGCTGATGTCCCCTATTAATCCATTACCTTCGCAATTGAGGTACTTACAGTATGTATCAAGGAGGAACGTGGGAACACAATGGCCTCCTCTGGATAGAGCACTTACATTGGATTGCATTATTCTTAGATTAGTTCCTGGTATGGATACAGAGGGGGGTTGCAGGCCGATATTTAGGATATATGGACAAGACCCTTTTATGGCTGCTGATAGGAATCCTAAAGTTCTGTTCTCAACACCAAAAAGGAGCAGATTCGTCCGGCATTTCAAGCAGGTAGCTCAAGTTTCTTCAATTTGTACAATTTCTATCAATTTTTATTTGAAAAGTTAATTGTATTTTTTCTCCAGAACAGAATCTTATCATTGTTTATGGTGTTCTACATTACTTAAATAAGATGGCCTTTCCAGGATCTGTCTTACTACTAGGAGCAGTAATAAAACAGTTGAATTTCTTTGCAAGAGCAGTGTCTGTGTACATATTTTTTCCCATCTGATTGACCTTTTCAGTTGGCTACTTTCATGATTTTTTTCCTTCTATTTATGATGGTTATTAGCAAAGAGTTGTTATCTTTAACACTCATGTTATATCTGCTGATGCACATGAAGTAATTCTAAAAGCTTAAGGAGCCGGGTCGTCCATGCCTTTCTTTTCGACTTTTCTGAAATAAGCACCTGTTATGTTAAGGTGACTATTATGGTTTTCTGTGATCAAAACAATATCATGCCTGAGACAGTATTGTCATCTATAAAATCGCTTATGTTTACAGTTAATTTATTTTAGCTGGTGGTTTTCTTCCCCTTATCTTTAGAGATTTGTTAATAGTACACATACTGATATGAACTCACACACACATTGCATACAAAATTATGCTTTCTGTTTGCACCATAGTCTATTGATAATCATAAATTTATATGTAATCATCTCTATTATTAGGTAAACTTGTTCCATTCTCATCCTGTCTCTGAAAACTGCATTTATACTTTTTGTAAAGTTTGCTGTGCATGCTTTCAAATTCTTCATTTATTTTGGCAGGCAGAATGTGAATTGGTTAAAATAGACATCCATTGTCATATACAAGGTGATATTGTCATGGAGTGTATTTCCTTGGACAGTGATCACGAAAGGGAACAGATGATGTTTCGGGTCATGTTCAACACAGCCTTTATAAGATCAAATATCTTGATGTTCAATCGTGATGAAATTGACACGATATGGAATGCAAAGGATCAATTTCCCAAGGACTTCAGAGCAGAGGTATCTAGTTATCTTTCATTTCTTGAAATTTACTATGACTAGAGATAATGAATGTTTTGGGTCTGGATGAAGGTTCTTTTCTCAGAGATGGATTCTGCTACTTCAATTGCTGCAATTGATTTGCCTGGTTTAGAAGAGAAAGATGGCCTACCTATGGAAGCGTTTGCAAGAGTGCATGAGATTTTCAGCAACGTGGACTGGCCAGATACAAAAACTGATGTAGCACAAAATGCGCACCAGCATATCATAGCACCCCAAGAAAATTTGGACAGTTCTCCCCAGATGGCAGAAATAGGCAGTGTATTGATGGAATCAACCCTTGTTAAAGTTCAAGAGAAATTGAAACTAAAAGAATCAGAAAACAAGACTCCAAGTCCCACTTCCATTACCCCGATGAAACAATCTATCCTCTCTTTTGAACCATTTTCAGATACAAATTCAGTAAGAGAGGAGGCTGAACCTCAAGAACTAAAGGTTGCCCTCCAATCTGTGCCCTCTATAAAATCATCTCCTGATGAAAATTCAGCTGGGGAGAAGGTAGAACCCCAAGAACTGAAGGTTGCCCTCCAATTTACGCCCTCTATTAAGCCATCTTCAGATGAAAATTCAACTCAAAAGAAGGTTGAACCACAAGAGCTCCAGGTTGCTCTCCAACTGTCAGCTCAATCTAAGCTCATATCACAGCGAGTACCTCAGAGATCGCACTCTTCTCCAGTTTCCTATAGCAATTCCTTGCAGGCCTCACCTGTGCCTATGTCAAGATACCATGGTGCACCCTCTAACCTTGGCATCACAGCTTTGTTGTATGATCATGCTGCATCTAAAGGCGAAGAAGTCGTTTGTCCAGTGACAGTATCTCTACCTTCCTCTGCTATATCATCTTCAGTCACAGGTGTACTTAAAATTGCACCACTCAGTAATGTGTCTTCTCTGAGGACACCACCACTTCCTACCCCATTGCAATCTTCAATTGGAGCTCCTAAAACTACAGAAAAGCCTTCTCCAACATGTCCTATTCCTCCTCCTACTCAACCCATTTCAATTTCTTCTTCCGTCACAGAATTATCCAAACCTGCACAACTCAATCAGGTGTCTACTCCGGGGACACCACCATGCCCTCCTAACTCATTCCAATCATCAATTGAAACACATCAAACTATCAAAAATTCTTTTGTTTCTTGTTCTATTCCTGCTCAATCTTTTTCCAAAGAAACAGATTCTTTACTCAGTCAACATCCTCAGGCAACATCTGGCAGTATTTACTCACCGTTGGTTCCTTCTCCTCTTCACTCTTCTCTTTCTGCCTCTTTGTCTCCTGTTATCAAGAGTTCATCTTCAGCTCCCCCAGCCCCTCCTCCACCCCCTTCTTTTTTAGGAGCACTTCCATCTTCTGCTGACAGGAACTCGTATCCAGCTCCCCCTCCTCTACCCCTGGGAATGGCCTCTAAGGTTGCTAGCTCAGTTACTTCGCAGTCTGTGAAGAACTTGGCTGTTGGGCCCAGATCACCACCACCACCTTCTCCTCCCCTACTTGCTGGATCTGCTTTGGGTCCCACTAGTGCTCCTTCAGTGCCGCCGCCACCACCACCTCCTCCTCTGCATTCTGGATTTGCCTTGGGCCCCAGTACTGCTCCTTCAGTGCCACCACCACCACCTCCTCTGCATTCTAGATCTGCCTTGGGTCTCACTAGTGCTCCTTCAGTGCCACCACCACCACCTCCTCCTCATAGCTCTGCTGTTTCTTCATATAACAATGCCGCGCATATTCCTCCTGTGCCACCTCCTCCTGCTCCTTTGGCCAACGGGTTGTCAAGAACTAGCAGTGTCTCCTCACTATCACATGCTGGAGTTAGTAATGGAAATGTACCTTCAGTTCCTGGACCACCTTCTGGTGCTCCATTTAGTGCAAAGGGGCGGGGCATGTTTCGTATAAATTCAAAAAATCAACCCAGAAAAGCCAACCTGAAACCTTATCACTGGTTAAAATTAACTAGGGCCGTGTCAGGCAGTTTATGGGCTGAGGCGCAAAAAGCTGATGAAGCTTCCAAGTATACACCATTTGTTTTATTGCTCTCTTCAAAATGGCCTTCCTCTATTATCTCTATGTTGTCACTTATTATACCTTATCAAATTTGTCTGTACTAGGGCTCCAGAGTTTGACATGTCAGAACTTGAGACTCTTTTCTCAGCAGCTGCTCCAAATTCTGATCGTGGGAGCACAGCAGGGAAATCAAATCGGCGCACCGTGGGACATAAATCTGATAAAATCCAGCTGGTAATCAGTTTGAATTCATGGGAGTGGAGCCTATGCTTGATTTTATCGATTGCATGACTTACATTTATTAATGCCAAGTTCAATTCACTACTTGGGGCATCCCAACTAGCCTACCCATTTTAACTCTACTTAGGATTCACTAACAAGCATCTCAAGTGCCATCGTGTTTAGTTTTACCAATACTTGCAGATAATTATAGGTTCCTTAAACAACGAAGTCAGGTCTAGGTGGGTTGCCTTTCTGGTGTAGCCATGTAGGGTTAGGGTAGGGTTTCTTCAGTTGATTGAATTTGGTCATCTTCAATTTAGGTTAGGCAATTGGTTTTGCGAAATTATATCAAACAGAATTGTTCACCTGATGTTGGCAGTCCAAATTTTATCTGTTTAATATTGTTTTAAAGGAGATTAATATCAAATTTGTACCAACAATTCATTTGGTTGAAAGATCACTCGTATTTGGTTTTTATTTGCAAATTACAGAACTGTATTATTGCAAGCTCTCATGTTCAGTGCTTGACATGCATTTTTGCAGTGTATCCTGTATTCTGGATAGTAGTAGATAACTAGCAAAACATCTCATTTGAATTTGTTTCTTCACGAGGTGTTTACTGGTTCTGCAGATTGAACTTAGACGGGCATATAATTGTGAAATCATGCTTTCAAAGGTTAAAATTCCTCTGCCAGATCTGATGGTAAGATGAACCTTGTTGCACTTGTCTGAGCTAATTTTTTCATAAAACAATGTGTTAAAATTAGATTGTACAAAATTTGTATTATGGACTGCAGTTTCAAAGCTGAGGAGATTTTCATAATTATTTTGTGTTCAAAGCTTCTGTACCTATCCGTAAATGTGAGAATGCTTGTCATAGTGATTTCATGGTGGTGATTGAAAACTTAAAAGTTTTCTTGTTGTTCCATGTACCTTGCATTCCTACGTGATTCCTTTGAATGTTAAACATATACCAGCCTTCATGCTGCGGTAAATAATTCTTCTGGAATCTACTAAATGATGACGTGTAATTGGTTTTGAATTTGAGAAAACATGCCAACCCTGATACCTGACCCTTTTTAATGCAAATGAACAAAGACATACTTTTCCTGCTGAAGTTTGCTATGCATGCTTGCATTCATTTTAGAGACTTTAACTGCTCAAATGTTTTTGGTCGGTTCTCTTACATCCTTGCTTCTCTAACTGTCTTGCAGAGTTCGGTTCTTGCTTTGGATGATACAGCATTGGATGTTGATCAGGTTGATAACCTTATTAAGTTTTGTCCAACAAAAGAGGAGATGGAATTACTCAAGGTATTACAAATTCTTTTGCTGCTTTTTTACTTTTTCTGTTCATAAATCCTCTACCACTTCATGCCATGTTGAGAGCTGTCACCACCAATTATTTATTTTTCTATTTGTTCATAATTTAAAACATCGATCAGCTAATGCAGTCCCTCATGTTCATTGAGTTAAAACCAGAATTTCTTACATTCAGGGTTATAATGGAGATAAAGAGAACCTGGGAAAATGTGAACAGGTGAGTGAAGTATTTATTTTTCAGATTAACTTTCTTGTTCTTATTATTGTATTTTCTATCTTGTTATAGTTCATGCCCTTGTTACAAATGAAATGCAAAAGGTTGGCTTATTTTGCTCTTTACTCCTTTTTAATTGATTAACCAACCAGTAGACAATGAATAATGCTTATTGACATTTGTGAACCTCTGGTTCCTACTTTTGTAGCATATCATTGGAAACAAATCATGTAAATGAGCTGCAATGTGGTTTGAGAATGTCAACTCCATACATGTTTTGGCCTTGTATTCTAATTCAACACCTTTTGCATTTTTCATGATAGTTTTTCTTAGAAATGATGAAAGTGCCACGTGCAGAGTCAAAGCTAAGAGTTTTTTCGTTTAAGATACAATTCCAATCCCAGGTTATTGGCCAATCTCTTTGATTATGTTGATTCTATGATGTTTTCATCGTTGTTTGTTGTTTTTTTTGGCAATAGAGGTCCCTATGGTTCAATGATTCAGTCACATTGAAACCTGCGGTTTCAAAAGGACTATTGGATTCTTGAAATGACAAAGTTAGTCCCTCCCTCCAAGTTCATTAGAAATTTCTGCTAATGTCAAATTATTAGCTTAAGGGCACATGGCACTCACCGATTGGCTGAGATTTTGGTCAAGTTTGATCATTGACCAAACTTGGCTACAGATTGTAACTTAATGGAAATTGGTTATGGAACTGGATGGAGAGACTAACTCTGTCTGAAATTCAAATCTCAAGACTCAATTGCCCTTTTTTGAACCATGGGGTTCGATGTGACTGCAGCATTGAAGCATAGGGACCCCTGCTGCAGTAAAACCATTGTTTGCAAATATTTAGCCCTTGTCTCACACCTATTTCAGGTTTCTGATCTCAGAGGTAATTTGAATATTGTAAATTCGGCTTCTGAAGAGGCAAGTCAGATCTTTTTACTTCTCTAGTTTCTTCCAGCAATGTTAGTTCTCTGAAGATTTTCAACTCTAACAGCATTTCCTATCATGTATTTTATCAGATCAGGAGCTCAGCAAAGTTGAAAAGGATCATGCAAACAATTCTTTCTCTTGGTAATGCTCTCAACTTTGGTACTGCAAGGGGTAAGTTGCAACTCCATTGGTTAGCATCCTGTTGTTATAACACTTTAGAGAATATGAAATTAGGCATAACAGTAATGCACATCACTCCAGAGAATATGGAATTAGGCGTAACAGTGTTGCACATTAGTTTGTGCCCATGTTAGAAAAGTCTAACAGACAGCTTGTTCGAGAGAGCCATTAATCTAATCTATAGGACCTTTTTTATGCAAAATCATTATACTGATGACTTTTTTTTTTGTCTGGTTTTTATGTCTCTTCTTGAAATCCCAATTTTTTGTTTAAATAAGATGCTGAATTCTTTGTAAATCCAGAACCTCCTCCTGTATAATCTCAAGTCTTTGATTGTAAGATCCAAACATTTACTGTAGGATTCTGTACCAGACATTGTTGCCCAGAAAGTGATTAAAGCTAAAGAAGTAACAAGATAGAAAACTATACCTCACACCTTGATGCAATCTAATTTTGTAATTACACTGAGGTTGGAATGTTATACTTGAACCTGGACTTGCAAGATCATGTGGTTGAGCATGCACCATACATAAATGGTCAAACAAAGCCCTTCTTTCTCCCACCTTATTAATGGGACCTAAAATATGCAGAATATTTTCTCTGAAATTGAAGATCTTGTTTGATGAGATTAATTCCAGGAGTTTTGGAGTTAATCTCTCTGCCTGTCTTATTCTTTTGTGCTTCTCTTGTATCCTCTTGATGTGCTTGCATCAGATCTGGATTGTTCTTTCAGTAATTTCAAAATTTCATTGCTTTAGGTTCTGCAGTTGGATTTCGAATGGATAGTCTCCTCAAACTCACTGATACACGAGCTCAAAACAACAAGATGACTCTCATGCATTATCTTTGTAAGGTAGAATATTTTCCTTTAAATTGAATTGCAGCTTAAATCATGAATTTATGATTTGTTTGGTTACCATCAGTATATGTGAGTTAATTTTAGACAATGAAGACCATTGAATTGTCCAAGAGGCTGTTTCAAGACCAAAGGCAATTGATTTCTGCATGAATTAAACAAGATCTACTCCCCCACCTTAACCCTCCCTTGGTCTATTAGCTAAAATTTCCTTCCCACTCCATTCCTTTTAGTTGTTTGAGATAACATCTAGAGGACGGGAAAGAGGAAAATTGATGTAGTTGCACTGTCTATGACTGTTTAAGAGTGATTTTTGTACTGTCCTTGCTCCTAAAGCTGAATCAAGTCACTGGTGCTGACAGATGAGAAAAGGTTTACTTGGATTTTGGAGAGCTAATAAATGAAAAGTTTTTCGTGTTACATCCTTTGATTTGCCTTTTATGTGGCTGTAAGGTTCTAGTGACTGAAAGAACATATATCCAGAAATATAATTGACTAAGCTGTTTCGTTAAATTGATTGGATGGCAATTGATACCTACACTAAAACCCGTCTTGCCGAGGCTGGACTAGCTGAAAATGCATTTAATGACGCTGAGTGTTGACATCTAATCATCACAGAGTGTGTGAATCTGTTTTGTTTTTTAACTGAGAAATATATTTGCAATTGTTAACTTTTTTGCTGAATATTCATAAATTTTGTACACATTGAACATTAGAAGATACTGAAGAAATGGAAAACAAAACTTCTGATAAAACTATTTATTTGGGTTTGGTATTGAATCTTTTTGCATGAATCAATTGGTAGCCATGGAAATCTTAGCTTCTTCATCCCACCACAGATATTTATCTTTCACTTTTCTTTTCTTGCTGGCTTCTGAGTTGTAGGTACTTGCTGAAAAGCTTGCAGAACTGCTAGATTTTCCAAAGGATCTTGTGAGTTTGGAGGCTGCAACAAAAGTAATCTTCCTCCTCCTTTCTTTCCTTTTTTTTTTGGAAATTCAGTTTCCTTTACTTTGTTTGCTTGCTAAGTTATACATTCAATTTCGTGCAGATACAATTGAAATATTTGGCAGAGGAAATGCAAGCCGTTAGTAAAGGACTTGAGAAAGTTATGCAGGAATTGAGTGCTGCCGAGAATGATGGTTTGGTCTCAGAAAATTTTTGCAAGGCAAGTCCTTCCAGCTACTCTGTTCATTGTGTATAAAGGTTTCTCAGGATTTGCTGCAGGAATTACCTGCAATTAATGGAATTACTCGCCATTGGCATGCATGCAGGCACACATGCACGCACCTGTATAATATCCTTTATTGTGGCAGATTGTAATAATTAATATATCTTTCCTTTTCCTTGGAAATGTTCAGATTCTTAAGGAATTCCTTGCTTTTGCTGAAAGTGAAGTGAGGTCTTTGGCTTGCCTTTATTCCTGCGTGGTATGTATATGGAATTTTGTTTTGACCAGCTGCTTTTGGACAGTAATTCTGCACTCGAACTTGAACACTCACTACCAGAGGTTTTTGTTTTCTGAATCTGAATGTTTTAGGGTAGAAATGCGGATGCACTGGCTCTTTATTTTGGGGAAGATCCGGCACGTTGCACATTTGAGCAAGGTATTGTCCAGTATGTACCAACGTTGTTAAAATAAATTGGGCGTGAAAGTGAGTGTTTCACTGTAGCATTGGGATATAGTTCACCGTGGATTGCAATCCACATTGAAATTATCCTTTTGTTGTTGGGTGGAATAAAAAGAAGCCTCAGAGGGTGGTCATTATAAGATTGGTGGGTATGTTAGTCTTTTTCAAATTTTATATACATTAAAAATATGCATTTCTTCAATGTTAACAAAATTTAGAGCTGTCGACCGAGGGTTTTTTCGACTTTTCATATGCTTTTAAACAATAAAATCAAAAAAATATGGGCTTTTGGCTAAAGGTGTTTTTTTTTTTGGTTTTCCCCTTCTTCGAATACAGTTAAAATATGTTATTAATCTTAGAAAAGACAAAAAATAAGGTTTGTATTTGGGGGTATTTTTGTACTTTCACATAGGTTGTTTTACTTTTTACTTTTTTATTCAAGAAAGCTGCTATCGCATGCTCATTATGTACTAACAAGTGAGTGGCGTCATTGCCATTTAGGCAGCGCATGTGACGCCACCCGATGCCCAAACATAATCTTCCGTCGTTTTTTGTAAGCGCCACCATATACTCTTATGGTGTGGTGCATGACGATGTATGGTGGTTGGATTATTACCGGTGACTTTTTTTTTTTTTCTCTCTCTTTCCAAATAAAGTGCACGATTGTCCTCTTTGTTTTTTCTTTTTCAATTTCAATCCTCATTCTTTTGATTTCTTATTCTTTTTGTTAAAGTGTTATTGGCTTTCAATTTAGTTCTTCAATTATAATTTTTTTTCATTTCGGTATTTATTCTTTTGATTTGTAATTTATTTCCTTAGCCTTTTTGTTAAAGTTTTATTGACTTTTAATTTCATCATTTAATCAACATTAATGTTTTAATTTTTTCAATTTAACTCTTTTTTTATTTGTTTTTTCTTTTGTTCAAAGTTATTTTTCAATTCAATTTAACCCTCCAATTGAAATCTTTGTTTGTCCTCAAATTATTATTTTTTTATTTTCACCCTTATTCTTTTAATTAAAATTTTTTCTTAGATCCTCGTGTTATTGATTTTTTTTCTTGGTTTCATCTTTCGACATTTAATTTGTTGGGGATTCAGCTTTGTATTTTTGTTATTTGTAGTGCTTTCAATTTAATGATTTCGGTCACGAGTTTGAAAAGTTAATATTGTTTGGCATCTTTTTTTTGTTGCTCACTTTCTTTTACGATCTTATCATTTCACATTAATTTTTTTTTTTAAATATTGGTTTTGTGATTATCTTCAACTTCTTTTCCACGAGTTTATTTTAGTCTCATGACATATATCACGAGTTTTGTATGCCTTTTTTGGATTTAAGTGTTTTTTTTAAATTATTTTGTTTGTATTTGATTTTTGAAGATATTATTTTAATTTATCTATATATTTTTTTGTTTGTTCTATACATATGGATTTTATTTTTCAAAATAAAAAATATTTATTTTTAAATAATATTTTTTATATGTTTGGCCGTGCGAAATATATTTTAAGGATGTGGGTTTATTCAATCAATTTTATTTGTGTTTTTATTTTTATTATCTTTTATTAATTTAAATAAACAAGTTTAGTAAACACAATCGGGTAAATATTTTATTGTGATTGAATATCTTGATTTACATTTATCTCTTAATTTTTCAATTTTTCTTTTGATTATTTGTTAACAATTTTTTTTTTGTATATTTACGTAGATGCTTATCGATTTATTTAATTATATGCTTACATAGACTTTTCGATTTATATTTTGAATTTTTTATGTAAAAAATCACATCGAGAGATAGCCTGTATACCGACTATTTGTTTGAAAAAAAAATTTACAGTTCGTGGCGGAGCGCAAATTAAATAGCTAGTTATATTATAGTTATAGTATAAACTAAAAGATGTGGTGAAACACTATTCATTTCAATAGTTTCCCTATCTAATTTCACACTTCAACATTTAGTTCATTAAAGATTGAGCTTTATAATTTATTGTGGTTGGTTTTATATGTGGTTAGCTTGGTCTCATAACCCGTGTTACGAGTTTGGTGAATTAACTTGATTGACTCAAGTTTTATTTTTTTTTATTTTTTAATTGATATATATAGTTTTTCAATTTCATCCTTTAACATTGAGAATTAAGCTTCATGATTTATTTTGATTTATTTTCTATAAGGTTATCTCGGTCTCATGATTCGAGTCGCGGGTTAACCCAAATGACTCAAGTTTTTTTTTAATTTCATCATTCCGTATTGAGTTGATTATGAATTAGGCTTCATGATTTATTTTTGTTTGCTTTCTATGAGGTTATCATGGTCATATGTCTCGGGTTATATGTTTTGCATGTTAATCCGGGTAGACTCATGTCGTTTTATTGTGTCTTGCTTTTAGATTGATTTTTTTTAAATTTTATTCTTTAAAATTGAATTTATTAAGAATTAATGTTCATAATTTATTTTAATTTGCTTTTTATAGAGTTATCCTAGCACATGACTCAAGTTGTTTGTTTTATGGTTTTTTTTTTAATTTCATCCTTCAACATTGATTTAATTGAGAATTGAGTTTTATTTTGTGTTTTAATTTGCTTTCTATGAAGTTATTTCGGTCTCATGATCTGGGTCGCGGATTAGACAAGTTAACCCAAGTTGATCCAAATAGATCTAATGTGTTTTCTTCTCAATATTTTTTTAAAAACATGTCATCTTGATTTTTTTTAGTCAAACTATATTTTTAATGGTTTTCTGGGTTGTTTTTGAACCTGTCAAGTTGATCGGGTCACGTCGGGTTAACCCCCACTTGGTTTAAATTTTTTCTCTACTAGATAACATATTAATAACACCTAGATATTTTTTATACGTTAAAAAAATTGATATGACCTGCAATATAGCATGGGAAATGATATAGCAGCGATTACTAAATTAAGGTGTATATATGCATATCCATGTTTTCTGTGCATGGTTATGATATTCAGGTCATTCTTGAATATTATCATCAGCTCTTGAATCTCTGTTTGTACAGAAGGGGACCTTTCACTTTTTTATCTTCATTCATTCTGCAGTTGTGTCCACTCTGCTCAATTTTGTGAGGATGTTTGTCCGAGCACATGACGAAAACCTAAAACAACTTGAATTGGAAAAGAAAAAAGCAGAAAAGGAGGCACAGATTGAAAAGCCCAAGATTGCTTCTCCCAGAAAACTGTCTGAAAACTTGGTACAGACACCCATCAAAAGTGGGAGCATCCAATGATCAAGTGCTATATTCTGCCAATCCAACCAAAACCTGTTCTCGTATAGATAACATCATTGCAAAGCTGAGCTAAAAGGGAAAAACTAGAGCTCAAATCTGGAGAGAAGTGTTTACCTCTGCAGCAAAAATAAGAACTTAAATGCAGGTGTACAAGGCAGGGACGGATACTCTATTTTTTGTGTGGTAATCCTTGCTTACATGTCTTCTGTACTTGTGTTACTGTTTCAGTGTCATCTTTGATACTTCACTTGTGCCATTGCTTACCAAGTTTCTCTGCTTTCAGAGCAGAGATGTCAGCGATCTTCAATGACCCCCTCGATGAGTCCTCGACAGGTCGCAAGATACCTTCAGAATTTTGTAAAAATCAGTTAAAATTCGGTTAGCTAGAGATGGCAGGAGCATTGTTTGCTGTGTACATTTTGATGTACAGTGATGTAAATGTCTATATGTAGCCATTGTTAAATACTATTATTATTCATCAAGAGCCTCATTTCTCAAGAAAATGAAGAGGGTGATTTAGTTTGTAATTTAATGTTATTATTGTCGAACCTTTTTCATAACTTTCATGGAAGAATTTTCAGTGGGATCTATGTACAATCGTGGGATGAATTAATTAACCAAACATTTTCAAAACTGTAATTAGAATAAAATGTAGTTTCAATCACATTTCACCACAATCTTATTGCTATGCATCCTTTTCTGTTCATGATTATGTCATGGTGTTCATTCTTTTTTATCCTCCCTGATGTCCAGCCAGGTATGATACAAAAAACTGGGATCATCTTCCTTGCTTTTCTGCAGAAAGAGGATGAATTGCTGGGTTTTAAATTTAGAGAAAAAAAAATAATTTTTCTTATCCTGAGATCTAAGTTGATGTAAAATTTTATTCGCTCAAAAACCACCAGAAGATAAATCAAAATTGAAGCTAGCAATCTAAATGAATTTATGAAGAAAAAAACCTTGTGTTACCATAAACGAACTAATTTCCATTTTCGCTACAATCCATAAAAAGTTGATTTAGAAAACCTGGACTTCAATTTGAGTTAGTTTTCTAGTTGAATCAAACTAGAAATTAACCTAGTTCACTCAACTCAAACAAGTTTTTAATGATCCATTTAACTTAATTAAACTTGATCCAAATTTGGTTGGTTCAGTCTTGTAAAATAATAAGAGAATATTGTTTTAATAAAAATAATTGATTTAAATTGACTTGATGCCCGTGGATTGACATAGTAACTCAATAATCTAGGCCTTGTGTTTTTTAAAACAAGATTTATTATGTTTATTAAATCCTAAACTTTAAATTTTAATTAATAGTGGGATTTGATTCAACAATTTTTTTTTTAAAAAAAGTGTTTGAATTGAAATGGAAATAAAAATATGATACATGCTCTATTTCTCTCTTTTTAAAAATTAAACTAGACTTAACGAGTAGTGTCACACGAATTCAAGTTGGGTTATTATGAGTTCATATTGTATTGGAGTTTAGATAATCATATATTTGATGTAAATATAAACTAGATGAGTTATGGCAGTTGTAGTCAATTTATAGGTTTTAAAGTTTTTTTTTCTTGCCAAAAAAAGAAATTTGACTATTATTATAAAATAAAATAATTATGAAACTATATATATTTTTATTAGCAATAGAATACAAATATTAATAGAGAGTAGAAATGAAAAAAAAAAGATTAATTATTTGCTTTTGATTTATTTTACAAATAAGAATGTGAAGAGAAGATAACATTAAAAAAATCAGTGGTATTTCTTATTTGTTGCATTAGTAAACCTAGGATTCTATAAACTTTAGGTTTAATATCTTTTATCCATGGATCGGAGTTGATTTAGTCTAAGAATTTCACGCTATTAAAATATAGCATAATTCATATATTTGGATGTATATACAGACATATGTAAGCAGGGACGGAGCCCAAAACACTTTTTTTTTTTTTTTTAGATTCGAGGAAACCCCACTCCCTGGAAAGCGCATTTTGTGGGCCCAGGTGAGTGAGTAAAACCCCGGCTGTCCCAGGCTCTTACAAGAAATGCACGCCCTGACTCGAACTCGAGACCTGCTGTGTAGATCTCAAGCCCTTTGTAGAGGGACTAAGACTACAACTTTTTTTTATCGTGAGGGCCAAAACTTAAATTTTACTAATTTTAGCTCTGAAATGTAAAATTTATCCTTTTATCAGGATATTTTATATATATATATATATATATATATATATATATATATATATATATATAGACACAGCCTCCCCTGCATGTACGAGCATAACGTGTTAATCTTGACAAGTATGAGCCTCCCCTGCATGTACGAGCATAACGTGTTAATCTTGACAAGTATGATTTAACTGGTTATTTTTTAAATTTATTTTAAAAAAATTATTTGTTTGAGTGTCAGAAACCTTAAAGTCATTAGAGACTTACATGATCGTTAACTTCAGGTCTTAGGGGATGAGTCGAGGTGCACGTAAACCAGTCCGAACACCTACGATTACAAAAAAAAAATATAACATGTTTAAACTTTTTATTTTTAAGAAAAAAAACCTAAGTTTTTTTATAACTCAAAATTATTCACCAAATTTAAATACACGTATAGTTTGTTTGTTTTTCTGTTTCAAAAATATTTTTTAAAAAATTTGATTTTTTTAATATTTTTAAATCGTATATTAATATTAAAAATAATTTTTTAATATATTTTTAAACAAAAACACTCTCATATAAAACAATTACTGTACACTGCTGACCAATCCATAAGGAGATGGGGTGAGGCTCATTGGTGGGGATTGGATAAGAATCTGGAAAGATACTTGGAGACAAAAACGAGCACTGGTGGGCGTAAGGCAGCCATAAGTCTTTCAGAGTCAATAATGTTACTTTGAAGTCAAGCACTTGCTGTTAATGATAGAAGCCCAATCCATGCACGAAATCACCCCCGTCTAGAACTATGAATCATTAATGATTCAGCCTCCCTCTGGTTTTTAACATCTCCACCTGCAACAATGCTCTGCAAGACATCTATGAATGCTAACCCGTGGTTTTTAATTATTTTTATTAAAATAATTTCGTTTTGTTCTTCAAAAAATCTTTTAAGCTGATATAAGTGGATTTAGTTGGGTCAAATGGATTCCTAAAAGCTTCGAGCTTTACAAAATCAGTATTATTATTTATTTAAAATAAAATTCTATTTAAATTAAACTCTAAAATCATTTATTTATATTCTATATCAATCTGTCAAGTCGGTCAGACTGAATTTAATAACCATATATGACTCAATAGCATACATTTCTCGAATGAATTCAACCTTTTTTTTTCTTCACGAGGAGGCCTCAAAGGGTCGGAGTTATCCACAGTCCAGAGACTCAAATGACTTTGCTCGTCAAATATGATTTCATTATGCAAGAGTACCCGGTGGTGCCTTGTCGATTCAAATTCAAACATGATTTATTTTCTATTATAGTTTTATTCTCTTCATTTCATTAGAAAAAAATTAATATAATAATTTCTGAAGATAATTACTTTTAAATTAAATAACAAGCAATTTTTAGAACCCCAGAATTAATGCCTGGTGAGTATGAGTTCTTAGGAATCATCTTGAGGAATATATTTGTGTATTTATTGTGTATTAATGAGCTTATATATAGTAAGGTGGCCCGTAGAGTCTATAGTCCATGCCAGTTGTGATCTATAACTCGGAGAAATGTTCTTCTTTTAGCTTCCTTTCTTGACTTCATAGGTTTGAACTTTGAAGCAGATATTTAAAGAAATTTATTTTTCTGAATGCATCACATTAATTTGAAAGACGTGTTCTTAATTAAAAAAAAAAAAAGTCTAGATTGAAGGAAAAGTTAGCTTGGAAGTATCTTTTAAGAGCAATGTACTTGTAATTAATTCTCTCTTGAAAGGCTTGGTTCAATGGTCAAGGAATATCATTTTCCAAGCACTTCATCGAGTGAGGATGGATTACCTTTCATTATTCATAAATTTCAAAAAAATCTCACCATCATATATATATTACCTAGATTATTAGTTTTTATCATGTAAGAAAACTTTTTTAAACCGAGTTTTTTTTCAAACCGCAACCGCAAAAGCTATTATATTATAATTACGGGCCAAAACTAACGCATCCATTGACAAACATCATCTCATGAAAAATGTGAGCAAAGTGGGCAAAGTTTGATGAACTGAAACAATCATGGGTGCCCACAATTCTGTAGTCAATAATATACAGCTAATACGCGTCTGTGATAGAGTCTTAATGGGGGCAAGATGTCATGGCTACAGTCATGGAAAGCAACATGTTCCACTAGTTGACCACCTCGTCATTGTTTGCTTCTTTCTTTTTGTCTTTTTTGAAGCATAATACTTATGCTACGGCTCAAGAACGACCCTAGGATTTTGTCACTTGCTTCTGTTTTTTGCCGTGGCAGGCGGTGTATCTGAATTCTGAGCACTAGCCAGTCAGTCTATTGGTCCAACCCACTTAGTACTGGACTTTCTAGATTTAGGAAGTCTTTCAAAACATATTTGGATGCAAGATGATTCGGAATATATATATAATTTTAATACGAGAATGTTAGTAGTTCTTGAGATGGGCTCCAGATTTGATCTGGTTTAGGGCTGGAGTTAACTGAGATATATTTTTTTGTTTGAAATGATTTTTAATTTTTTTAAAATAATTTTTTTTTTTAGTTTTGATTTAGTTGGGTTTAAAGTGAGTTATATCAAGCCAACTAGGTTGTAAATTAACTTCTTGAATCATCCGAGTTTGGTGAATTCAATAAAAAAACAATTCAAAATAAAACCCAACCTTAATTAATTTCCAAATCAATTTAATAACTATAAATTAAGTATTACCGAACACATAATTCTAACTCCCATGATGAATCGTCATCGAAGCCAACTGGTCAACGTGCTAATCTTTTGGCAGCATTTTGATAGCCTGAACGAGAAGCAGATAAATTTGAATTAGGATCCTTCCTAAGTCGTAAAAAGGGCAACTCAGTTAAGCCTGCACTGGCTGCACGATGATGTCTAAATATTGCTGTTAATCACTATATATATATGACTAAAATGGAACTTGGAAAGGAAGAGCACCTTTGATCAATCCTAACTCAATCCACGGAGCAATAATAGCACAACAATGTCAATGAACATTTTGTTAAGCTAATATTATCCTGTTTTTGGAAATTATTTACTCCTATTTAAATTGCATTTCATCAGTATTACATGATATAAAAGACATTTATTTGTTTGGTTCAAGGAATAAAAACAACAAAAACATAAAATAATATTTTTTTAATAGTTTTAAGTTTCTTTTAAAAATAAAAAGAACAGAAGAGTAGGTCTCAATTTTTTTTTAATCTCAAGATAATAATGTTAACCAAACACTATTTAAAATACATGACATTATATTAGTTAAATTATGGCTCCTAAATTCAAAGAAATAGCTTAAGCTTCTTTAGGGCCACAACCCCAACCCCGACATCTTTACACATTAGTAGCTTAGTGACTCTAGATCTTTTAATCTTCATTGTGTTAAACACCGAAATTAATATTTTCCTTTAATTTTTTTAATCATATTAGATTTAAACTTCAGATAATAAATAATTATAGAAGAGCAAGCACAAGTTTATTAGCCTGATTGATGTTAGTTGCTACTATATATTATAAGTGATCAAAATGTGCATGTCACAAATTAACTAACCATTTGATGTTTGGTGATTAATCTCAACCACTACTAGAGAATTGAAAAAAAAAAACAATGAAAATGTGGATGAAGAATATTCTATCATGGTTTATGAATGAAATTTATGATAACAAATTTCATATAGTAATTGTAGATGGAAAAAGTAATGGAATAAAAACAATTTTATCGGCAATTCTATTGATATCGCTGACATGCCAAACTAACAAAAACCTCATTGATATTTTTAAAAGAAATTAAAGCCCGACGGTCATCTCATCTTCTCATCTCATCTTCTTCTTTCATTTGAAAACACAACAGCCATCTCCTCTCTCTTTCAAAAAAAAAAAAAAAACAGATTGCCGCCCCTTATAAATCCAGCCACCGCAACTTGTTGGTGCGAATGCAACATCTCTCCAATAGCGTAATCTTTCCTCTCTTGGTTCCATTTCTGGTTAAGTTTCACCACCAAGCAAACAAACCCACCCATCTATGTTTCAAGTTAATTTATTAAAATTTGATTATAGTTTTTGTTGTTATCCATTTTTTAATTCATAAAAAAAATAAAATAAAAATTTCAAAATACAAGAGGATACACATGAAGAAAACCTAAAAGATTTTCAAAGTTGGTGGTGAAGGACCGAAATGACAAGTGGACAAGTTGGAGGACTAGAATGTTCAAGATTGACAAAATTGACGACCCAATTTTGATTAATAAAAGACCCATTCAGTGATTTTTTTTTATTTAGGGTAAAGAAATATAAATCCGGATGATCAAAGACTCAATGAGGGTTTTGAAAAGCTTAATTAATTTTATTAAGGACTTAATTGCAAGGAAACTCAATTTCTTGGAGTCAATTTAGGTGTTAATTGGAAGAAATTAAAGCTTGGAGACTGTAGTTGGACTTTGAAAAGTTTAATTGGTCAAATTAAAGGCTTAATTATAATAAAATAGCCAATTAGGGGTTTGATTGAAGAAATTCAAAATCAAGGATCAAATCATAAAAGGCGAGAGACTTCAAAGGTTGAAATTGACCAAATCAGGGGTTAAATTGAAAAAAATTAAGAGCTTGATGGTCAATTAAGGGTCTAAATGCACATATTAGAAACCAAGGATCAAAATGAAAATGACGCTAAACTTTGAGGTTGATGATTGAGTTTGGTAGAGGTGAAATTGTATGAAATTAAGAATTTGAGAGGTAATAATGGGTTCAATTAAAAGCAATTGAAATAATATGGATTGAAATGAAATCTAATCAGATCCCAAATTAAAAACTCTATTTTCTAAGGGTTTAACCTAGATGATGCGTCGTTCACCCAATGTTCATCTCCTTCTTTTGCAATTTTTGGTGTCAGTTCGACACCTTTTGAGAACTCGTTGTGGAGTTCTAAACCTTTAAATGACACGATGCTTTTTGTAAATGGAAGAAGAACATCCTCTTTACAACCCTATTGCTTTTGTTAATTATATCAAATTTGGTCCTCAAACTTTTGATTGCTATATATTTTGTTTTGAACTTTTTTTTCTTCAATTTCATCCCTTAGAATTTGATTTAATTTGAATTTTTTTATCAACTTTGGTCTTCGTTTTTTTTAATTGCTATTTGCTTTTCTCTTATCCTTTTTTTGGTTGAAATTTTTTATCTATTATATTTGATCCTTATTCTTTTGATTGCTATTTATTTTATTTGAAATAATTTATGAAATTGTAATTATTTTTTTTTTAATTTCATCATCTTTTAACTTTTTTATCTGTCAGATTTGGTCTTCATTATTTTGATTGTTATTTATTTTATATATATTTTTTCAATTTCATTCTTATTCTACCTTTTAATTTCTAAGATCTGTTTCTCATTCTTTTAATAAACTTAAAAAAAATTAAAACATTAATAAGTTATTTTCAAGAATAGCTAAACACTGCAAAGTGTTTTTCAATTTATTTTTTTATGACACTACCAAACATTATAAAATAATTCACTTCTCAAGAATTCACTTTTTAAAGATACTACTTTCCAAAAGAAAACTACTTTTAAGCAAATAAACATGACCTAAAAATAAGGAAGATTTTCATGAATAAGGATCCAACTGCTAAATGATAGAACTTCAAGGTGGAAATGAAAGATAACCATTTTAGTCGAGAAAACGACACCGTTTCTAAATCCATTGTTCATCCATTTCTTCCTCATCTTAGGAAAAACTGATTAAAAAAAAACTGCACCAAATCTGATCCAAATCGTGGATCAAATTCATCCCCTACTAAGCCTCAGTATCCCTCACCCACACGATGCTTCTCCAAACGCCAGGATGGGTTGTCACCAACAATCCTGCAATGGCAGGACTGTTGGTTCCTTGTTTTCCTCAAACACGGATGAATGAGCCATGCTTACCCCATTCCCAGGATCATTATGTTGTGTGTGGTCCCGCACCATGTGATGGTGGGACCACCATATTAATTAGTAAGAGACAGCAAGGCAAGGCTGTCTCTTTGAATTAATAGAGGAGCTGCCACTGTAGAGGCAGTAGCAAAAACGGGAGAAAAACAAGAGAAAAGAGAAGAAGAGACAGCAGAGCAGCCTGTGTTTGTTCTTCGATTTCCAGCTCGTTCACCGTTGGATCGGGCTGAGATTTTGACAGCAGCTTCTAGACACATTCCTCTTCATTCTGGACGGTTGGATCGAAGATTGGTGGTGTGGAAGCTGGCCGTTTTGACAGAAAACGGGGCTGTCAGTTTTGTGAGTTTTTCTCAAATAATTCTCCTTTAATCTTGTTGTAATCCGAGAATAAGTAGTTCTTGATGATATATATGTTGTATCCCTTAGTTGAATCTGAGGAAGAACAGTTGTGAACCCATTATTTGTGATAGTGGAAGTTTTTAGGTGGACTCCGGTCCCGTGGTTTTTCCCGCATCGGGTTTTCCACGTAAAAATCTTGGTGTTAATTTGTGTGATTATTTGCATTATATTTGATCATTGTTTGAATCTGTTTTTTACTGCACAAAGAGGGAAAAAGGATTGGGACTTGTGAATTGTGAATTGTATTCCGCTGAATTGATCATTATATGATTTGGCTTTGCCGATTGAATGTAAAGGAATAAAGCCTGATGACATGGATGATGCAAAATGGAATGGACTAAATAGAAAGGCTACCGCTAATGTTAGAAAATGGGTATCTTCTAAGTCCATTAATCATATTTCTCAAGAACATGACTGCTATACAGTGTGGAAGATGTTGGAAGAAACATTTGCCAAGGAGAGTGCACAAAACAAGGTTTTTGTAATTAGAGACCTTGTGAATTTGAAGTATAGAGATGGTGAAGATGCTTCAGTGCATATAAATGTATTCCAAGGGTTCTTGAATCAGCTGTCATTGATGAACCTTGAGTTAGCCGATGAAATGCAAGCATTAATCCTATTGAGTTCATTGCCGGATAGTTGGGAGACTTTGGTAGTGTCACTTAGCAATTCTACTCCGAATGGAAAGCTCACTTTGAAAACAGTGAAGGATTGTATCCTCAATGAAGAGAAGAGGAGGAAAGGGACAAGCACTTCCGAGTCTCATGCACTTGTTACAGAAAGTCGAGGGAGAAGTCAAAGCAGGTTCTCTCACAGCAAGCAAGATGGAGAATCCAGCAATAGAAAAGGCAAATGGAAGCCAAGAGGAAGATCTCAGTCAAGGAAGGGTTTTAAGTGTTATTATTGTGACAAGCCTGGGCATATGCAAAAAGATTGTAGAAAGTATAAAAGAGATAAAAAGGGTAGAGATGAAGACAAGAATGAAGAGAATGGTACAGCTGCAGTTGTATCTGATGGTGATGTTGCCATTGTGTGTGATGATGGTTGTGTTAATCTTGCATGTCAAGATACCACCTGGGTTGCAGATTCAGCAGCTTCTTACCATGTTACACCCCGACGTGATTTTTACACATCCTACACTGCTGGTGACTTTGGTCAAGTTAGGATGGGAAATCAAGGGATGGCTAGTGTTGTGGGCATTGGAGATATTTGGTTGGAAACCAATACTGGGTGCAAGTTGCTACTCAAAGATGTTAGGCATGTGCCTGATATGCGCCTACATTTGATCTCTACTGGTACTCTTGATGAAGAAGGCTATCACAGTTACTTTGGAGATGGTAAATGGAAGCTCTCCAGAAATTCCCTAATTGTTGCTAAAGGGAAGAAGATGGGTCTCTACATGTCACAAGCCAAGGTGATCAAAGGGGAGGTAAATGCAATTGAAGATTGCTCTACTGATTTATGGCATAAGCGGCTTGGACATTTGAGTGAGAAAGGCCTTGGAATCCTTGCCAAGAAGAATTACCTTCCTTTAAAAGGTATGAACTTGAACACATGTACTCATTGTTTAGTTGGTAAACAACATAGAGTTGCATTTCAAAGATCATCTTCACATAGAAGGTCACATGTTCTTGATTTAGTTCATACTGATGTTTGCTCAATGATTGATAAGTCTCTTGGAGGTGCATTGTACTTTGTTAGTTTTATTGATGATCACTCCAGGAAGATTTGGGCTATTTGTTTGAAATCCAAAGATCAGGTGCTTGATGTCTTTAAGGACTTCCATGCCAGAGTTGAAAGAGAAACTGGTAGAAAGCTGAAATGTGTTCGAGCAGATAATGGTGGTGAATACAGGGGTCCTTTTGAGAAGTACTGCAGGGAACATGGCATCAAGTTAGAGAAGACAGTTCCTAAGACTCCACAACAGAATGGAGTGGCTGAGAGAATGAACAGAACAATTGTTGAAAGAATTAGATGTATGCTCTCTCATGCAAAGCTGCCTAAGTCCTTTTGGGGCGAGGCAATGAAGACTGCAGTTGCCATGATCAACCTTTCTCCATCAGTTCCTCTTGAGTTTGATGTTCCAGATAGAGTTTGGAAAGGAAAGGATGTTTCCTATGCACACTTGAGAGTGTTTGGATGCAGAGCATTTGTACATGTTCCAAGGGATGAAAGGTCTAAGCTTGATAGCAAGACAAAGCAGTGTATTTTCTTGGGCTCTGAAGATGATGAGTTTGGTTATAGGTTGTGGGATCCAAAGGAGAAGAAAATTGTGAGAAGCAGAGATGTTATCTTCTTTGAAGATCAAACCATTGAAGACTTTGAACTGAAGGAGAAAACAGAGTCTACTACTTTTATTCCATCTAATTCAAATCCAGCACCTACTCCACAGTTATCTTTGATGCCTGCTAATCATGGGGGAGACTTGCAAAATGATGAAAATGGTGGTTTTCTTAATGAGCCATTAGTTGGTGATCCTGAATCAGCTAATGATGATATTGATGTTATTCCTGAACAGGTTATGCAGGAAGCTCCAGATGAGCCACAATTGAGGAGGTCAACTAGACCTCGCCAACCTTCCACCAAATACTCTCCTCATGAGTATGTGCTGGTTACTGACGGGGGAGAGCCAGAATGCTTTGATGAAGCTATGTCACATGAGAAGAAAAGTGAGTGGTTGAAAGCAATGCAAGAAGAGATGAAATCCTTGCATGAAAATCATACATTTGATTTAGTGAAGCTTCCTAAAGGTAAGAGAGCACTCAAAAACAAATGGGTGTTCAGGTTGAAGATTGATGAACATTGCTCACAGCCAAGGTACAAGGCAAGATTGGTTGTGAAAGGTTTCAGTCAGAAGAAGGGTATTGATTTTGAAGAAATCTTTTCACCAGTGGTCAAGATGTCTTCAATCCGAGTTGTGCTTGGCTTAGCTGCTAGTTTGAACCTTGAAGTTGAGCAACTTGATGTGAAAACTGCCTTTCTCCATGGTGATTTAGATGAGGAGATCTACATGGAACAACCTGAAGGGTTTGAAGCAAAAGGTAAAGAGCAGCTAGTTTGCAAGTTGAAAAAGAGCTTATATGGGTTAAAGCAAGCTCCAAGACAATGGTACAAGAAGTTTGATTCTTTCATGGTGGATCATGGTTATGACAGGACCACTTCTGATCATTGTGTATTTATGAAAAGGTTTCCAGATGGAAACTTTATTATTCTCCTGTTGTATGTGGATGATATGTTGATTGTTGGCCATGATGCTAAGAAGATTCAGATGTTGAAGGAAGAGTTAAGCAAGTCTTTTGCAATGAAAGACTTAGGACCGGCAAAACAGATTCTTGGCATGAAGATCACACGTGACAGGAAGAAGGAGAAACTTTGGCTATCTCAGGAGAGATATGTCCAAAAGGTACTTGAGAGATTCAACATGAGCAACTCCAAACCGGTTTGTTCTCCACTTGCAAGCCACTTTAAATTAAGTTCTAAGCAGTGTCCTTCAAGTGATGAAGAAAAAGATGAGATGGAAAAGGTTCCTTATGCATCCGCAGTTGGTAGCTTGATGTATGCCATGGTTTGCACAAGGCCGGATATAGCTCATGCAGTTGGTGTGGTTAGTCGGTTCCTCTCCAATCCTGGTAAAGAACACTGGTCAGCAGTGAAATGGATACTCAGGTATCTCAAAGGTACTTCCAGTTTCAGCTTATGTTTTGGTAATGATAAACCTGTGTTGGATGGATACACAGATGCAGATATGGCTGGTGATGTTGATTCTAGAAAGTCCACATCAGGATACTTGATGAAGTTTGCAGGGGGAGCAGTCTCATGGCAATCAAGGTTGCAAAAATGTGTGGCATTATCCACTACAGAGGCTGAATATATTGCTCTTACTGAAGGGGGCAAAGAGTTGTTATGGATGAAGAAGTTCTTACATGAACTTGGCCTAGTTCAAGAGAACTTTGTGTTGCACTGTGATAGTCAAAGTGCAATCCATCTCAGTAAGCATCCTACTTTTCACTCTCGGTCAAAGCACATTGAAGTTAGATATCAATGGATTCGAGATGCTATGGAGATGAAGTCATTTGTTGTTGAGAAGATCCATACTGATGACAACGTGTCAGATATGATGACCAAACCTCTACCGAGAGAGAAGTTTGAGTTTTGTAGAAGGGAAGCAGGCTTATCAGAGCCTCCTAAATTGAAGCTTACATGTTGATCGCCAATATGGCGAATTCCTCACATGGTGCGTGAGGGGGAGATTTGTTGTGTGTGGTCCCGCACCATGTGATGGTGGGACCACCATATTAATTAGTAAGAGACAGCAAGGCAAGGCTGTCTCTTTGAATTAATAGAGGAGCTGCCACTGTAGAGGCAGTAGCAAAAACAGGAGAAAAACAAGAGAAAAGAGAAGAAGAGGCAGCAGAGCAGCCTGTGTTTGTTCTTCGATTTCCAGCTCGTTCACCGTTGGATCGGGCTGAGATTTTGACAGCAGCTTCTAGACACATTCCTCTTCATTCTGGACGGTTGGATCGAAGATTGGTGGTGTGGAAGCTGGCCGTTTTGACAGAAAACGGGGCTGTCAGTTTTGTGAGTTTTTCTCAAATAATTCTCCTTTAATCTTGTTGTAATCCGAGAATAAGTAGTTCTTGATGATATATATGTTGTATCCCTTAGTTGAATCTGAGGAAGAACAGTTGTGAACCCATTATTTGTGATAGTGGAAGTTTTTAGGTGGACTCCGGTCCCGTGGTTTTTCCCGCATCGGGTTTTCCACGTAAAAATCTTGGTGTTAATTTGTGTGATTATTTGCATTATATTTGATCATTGTTTGAATCTGTTTTTTACTGCACAAAGAGGGAAAAAGGATTGGGACTTGTGAATTGTGAATTGTATTCCGCTGAATTGATCCGGTTAATTGTCCCGAGTTTTCCCAACACATTATCCTAGGAAGATAAGAAGAATAGCCAAGGCATTCTCTCGCCCTTTAAAAGCCAGAGAAAGGTCACTAACCAAGGGGGACCCCGGGAAACAAAGGAAGACGAACAAAAAACAAAGAGAGAGAGAGGGGGGAACCAGAGGTACTTTCGGCTTTCCTTTAGAACTCCCGCAATGGAACTTCGGCTTTTCCTCGTAGCAGGTTGTTGATCCAACGAACCAAACACAAAAAAAAACATAGAGATAAAAAAAAAACAAATTGAGCCAGAAAGGGTGATATAGAGAGAGAAAAAAGAACAAAAGAAATAACAACACACTTAAGAAAGAGAGAGAAGAAGAGGAGGGCCATCGCAGAAGCGCCACCCGATTAGCTAGAGACCACCACCTCGTGTCTTCGTCTCCAATAGGAGCTCGCCAAGTAAGTTCTTCTCTTTTTCATGTTTTGCCATTTTAATTACCTCCTCATCGTGCAAAGCAGGCGTGAATTAATTCACGTGTGCTCGTTGTTGATGGCTTGGTCACTGAGCTAAGCCAATGACTCGGCTGGGCCGGCTAGATTTAGTTTTTTTTTTCAAACTTATATTATATATATACGTAACTCAATGCTCTCCAAATTACATATAAAAATGCAAAGTGTCTATAAAACTCTAAATTCTCTACAACAGTACTAGTGTTTTCAACCTCACAATTTCTCAATCCGAGTCTGGTTGAATCTCCCAGAGATAGCAGCTGCCAGTGCAGCTGTAAAATTTGGATCCCTTGTCAAAGAAGAAGCCATTTGTTGGACCAAAACTTTCTGAACTTCTGGCACTTGAAGGTTTTCTTGAACAGTCTTTCTAGCACTGTCAACGTGCATTCCGCTTTGGATCAAATCAAGGGTCACAGTGGGAACTGAAGTTCTGATGGATGATGGACTGGGAACTGGACCAAAACTAGAACTTTGGCTTGAACCTAATGATAGTTCAGGTTGAGAATGGCTGGCATGGTTGTGCTCTCCTTCATAAGTTGCTACCAAAATTGAAGGGTTTTCAGCACTTTTTTGGACCTAAATAAAACCAAGTAAAATCTCTCATAAGAAATCTGAAATATCCCTCGAATCATAAGCAATAATCATAAGAACTGGGGTGATTTTAATTACCTTCTTCTTGACAGGGCAACTTGGGGCAAATGAGCACTTAAAGTACGCCCTAGGAGAAGGATTGTCTCTGGTAACCTTTTGACCATATTTTCTCCATTGATAGCCATCCCTCACAACCTAAGAACACAAAACAAGTTTATTCATATTAGAAAGAAGGCTAATTAACCCTTATTAACAAATTTTTATGCATAATCAATCACATCACGAGCAAGTAATTAAAATGTTAATCAAGGAACTTACCAAGCTTGTATCGGATGCATTAGTCGGAAAATAAACCCTTGAAATCTTTGTCTTCAGATTCTCCTGTGGCCTTTTACTTGAGTCTTCATCACTAGAACTACTTTCTGTGTTCCCTCCATTAATTGCATTAATCACGTTGCTATAATCTTCACTCTCTGCCTTTCTCTTCATTGATATTACTGGTGTAGTCATGAGTTCTTTTTCTGAATTCTTGCTCGTCAAATCAGCTAAATGTTTTTGCAAAGTCAGGTATTTTTCGCATACAACACCAAGCACTTCTGTTAACTTCTGGTTCTCACTATTCACCCTATTTAACTCTTCAACAAGAAAACTAACACCAGCCTGTGAACAATCATCAAGTTTCTGATTCAATACTTGGAGAAGACAAGACCAGACAATATATAGCTGATCATCACCCTTCACAGGATATAAAATAATAGAAACTGACCTCTTTTTTAACTTGTACTTTCTGTTCAACCCTAGTTGAATATCCCTCAAACTGTTTGCTCTCCTGATTCAAAAGAAAGTAAAAAATTCTTTAGTTTGAGAATTCTAGAAACAAGAAAAGAAAAGGGAAAGATCGAAGAACCGAAAGCTGATGAGAGGATATCCGAAATGAAGAAGAAGAAGAAGAACTTACTTGAGCTTGAGTTTCATTGACATGCTTGAAGGGATTGATGTTGAGATCAAGAGAAGTGTTCACCCATGATGAATCCATTGATGAGTTCCTAAATCTCTTTCTTGAAGAAGCTACCTATAAACTTAATACAGGAAAAAAAGAAGAAGATTCGAGACAAATAATAATCAGGTACCTAGCAAGAGATTAGCACTATGGTCTGAAGTTGGTCAAGTGAATGGGAGAAACACACAAGAATGCTTCAGTATTTATAGAAAAAAAGATTGGCCTGTCAATCAACAATGGCGCTTGGTTTGTAAGGAAAGCCCCAGGAAATAACAAGGAGTCGACATCAAGTTGGAATTATAAGAATCTTAAGGTGTCCACATTCATCTATATAAAATAAAGAGAGAAAAAAAAAAGAAAAGAAAAGGGGGAAAGAGCACAAGAAAGTCATGGTTCACGTCCTTACAAGTTGAATAAATATTTTCAAATTCTTATGGAGCATGTCAAGGTCAAGGACTATGGCTCCAGTAATGGATTGAATTATTAAGGTTAATTAGAAATTTTTAAACAAGATCAAGAAGCTTCATGGTGTGTTGACCAGTGAACTATCTCGTAGACTTTGAGCCCCGTGTCGCTAACCTTCCTCGTTCTTTCATTTCCTAACAAGTTAATGGCAATGAATACTTAAAGGAAATGGTTTTCTCTTGTCGTGACATTAAAAAAGATAGTCTTGAGTTCATCCCAAGTTCACTCTATAATAATACAAGAACTAAGAGATGATGCGAAGTGATAATTACAAGACCAATTGGCACCTGTCCAATGGGATGATTGAGAGTTGATGATGTCTAGATTCCAACTATACAATATTCTTAAAATATTAATTTTGAAAAAAAAAAGTCCTTAAAATATAAATATGCATAATGCATTCGCCGTTAGTTTTTAGAAACCAGTTGCTTAAATTTTAGTGTGCTATCATCAGTTTCTCTTGATTGTTTATTATTAATCCCTTCAAACTATATATATATATATATATAAAAGCTTTTTAGGCAACCAAAAAGTAGATTACTTTTTTATTTTAAAAGTGGAGTTTTTGGCCAACCTAAATGAATTGATCTCGATCAAGTTATTAATTTTTTAATAACAAGGTTTTTTATTGACCCAGCTCGTGCCAAGCCCCTGATCAATAGGAACCTCTAACCAAGTAAACCATTAAAATGGAAAATTCTTTAATGTGCTTAAACTAATTTGAAATTACCTTAAGGAGAGCCATTAGAGTGCAAGATAATGTTCATTTCTGTTCTTGGGTCTTGTTTGTTTATGTTTGGACTCAAAAAGCAGAAGTTAAGCAGACGCGGGTTTGAAATGTTTGATGTGCCAACTTGCAACTAATTTCGAAGACTTTTTGTTTGCTTTTATTGGGGCAGATTCCCAGTCTGGCACTCTTTTAGAATTTACCTGCAGAAAGTTCTTGTTCTTCTAGCAATGGCAACCTCGACGATTTCCATATTATTACCGTTATTTTAAAACTTAGTATTCATCTAACTGGTTTAAGATTTGTACCGGTCCTAATTACAAAAAAAAAAAAAAACCCGGTTAAAAATCCAAATTAATCCAATTATTTAATTGACCTGGTCATATACATGGTTAAAAATTGGCCATGAAATCATTGATATTTTTTTAATTTGTTTTTTATCAAAATAATATAATTCTCATTAGTTTTAGAATTTTATTTTTGATTTTTTTATCTATAACCCGGGTTTTGCTTTGATTTGTGTTTTGAAAACTATAGTTTTTTTTTTTTTGGAGAAACCCACAAAAGACAAGGATACAACTATGATCTAGTTTTTTACAAAGATTTATTTGTGAGAAAAATCATGTTTAAATATAAAAATATTGTAAGAAGAGTAACTTAACAATCCACACGCTTAACTACTTTAAATATTTTTGTAAAACTCTATTATAAAAGAACTTAATAATAAACAGAATACAAAAAACCTTGCTGATTAAGCATGTAAAATTAGTTTTCATCGCCTGTAAAACCCTCTAAACCACCTGAATGGAACATCAATTTGTTTGGGATTTCATTTTTTTTTATAGGATATGATTTGAGATTTAAGAAGTGAATAAAGATTTAATTCAATCTTAATTAGCTATGAAAAAAGAATAATATAGTATAATATAGGAATTAATTAACTTTAGCCTTTTCTAAAGAAGGGATAAATTAAATTCTTGAGATGTCGATTTCGATGAGGAAATTCTGTTGAAAGTAAAAAGATTCAACAAAGTTGCATGCTAGCTAGTTAAGATAAAACTTTTAAGAAAATATATAAAAGTAGGAAAATAAATAAAAATTAATTAACCCAAATGAGTATCATCCAACATATTCAACGCCAGGAAACAATTATTAATTAATTCTTGATGCTGGGCTATATATAAAGATTAATAACAAAAAGCCTTTTTATTAATTTTATATTTATATTTTATAAATAGGTCTTGACTCCTAATTAGCCCTTGACCTTGACCAATTGACCTTATCTATCGGTAAATTGAACCAATGAGTGATGAACAGGTGGAGATTAAATATCAGATCGAAGAAATTAAACCAAAAAATCAACCAATGTGTTTATATCGGACAAAAAGAAGAAAAAAAACATATAAATGAAGTTTAAAATCTTAAATCTTAAGGATAAATAATAATAAACTTATCCAAATATCATGTAGATTGTTTTTTTTACTAGAAAAATACTTTTTATCTTGATAAATTAATTACCAAATAAATATTTTACAATATTAACACATATTCCAAGAAATCATCATTAATTTCCATCCAAACGAGAATTCCACTACGTATTCTAGATATATTTAATTTTCCCAATACTTTTCCATGCGCCCTAAATTTCCACGCATCCAAGAATTTGGGGTGCCAAAGAACAGTCTACCTAATTAATTAATAATTGCCACGCTTCAATTAATTATATATACATCATGGCAATTGAATATTATACTTGTGCCTGACTCCCATATGAAACGACTTGCACAATTTGGGTGATTTCAAGGAAGAGTTCAATATATTGCATTTTCACACGGCTAGCCGACTCTGCAAATGCCTTGAAAGAATTGGAAGGAAATTAAAGGTATACGGCTCACCCACGTTACATACACAACAAGAAACCCAGCAACTGCCAGCCAGCTTAAATGGTTGACCCCAAATTCATTCCGATGAAGACAATGTGAACATGGCTGCAGCCACATAGAATATGTTTTGTATAATTAAATGATTTTGAGAGAAGACCGGTTTATAAACCCGTGCTGCACCGCGGGTTAGATAAAAAAAAAATCAAGAAAAAAAATAAAAAAGTGCTTCTAGAGGCTAAGTTCATGAAGAAATTGAAGGGGGTGATAAATATATAAAGCAAAACTGAATTCACTCTATCTTGACTGATCAATCGTCGGAGAGAATGTGACCTCGCTAGACGACGTCGGCCTCTAGGGACAGTGTAAATGGGTCATAAGTTCACAGGAGATTTGGCCCAGGTTCCGTGGGGGATCATACTTTCTTTTTTTCCTGTGTTGGGAACCGGCAACACTCAAATTAATTTTAAAATACTTTGAACGATTCATTCACACCTAGGCATTTAGATGCATGAACATATATTGACATTATATATATTTATACTGATGAACACCCAAAAGTAAGTTTCGGAATTCATACATCATTCATCTTATTCTCATAAATTAAGATTAATTAGATTTATAAAGACGATGAATTAAAGACAAAATCTAAAATTTAAAAATAAGTTGAGATAATTTCTCGAAGAAAAAGACAAGGGTACTGTGTACTTCATGTTTAGTTCTTGTTTAAATTTGTTGATAATTAGCCATAATATATAACTAACATTAAATTAACATATTCTTTCTGTTGTTTTTATTATTTTTAATTTTTATTATTTTTAATAACCATACACAATAAACCAAAACAAGCAAAGGAAGGAATGTATTTAGATACGAGAAGTATATCTTTGAAATCGTCTTTAAAAAAGAATTTAGTGTAATTAACAAATAAGCGATCCTCAAAACACCTTTTTATTAATGGGAAAATTAAAGAAATCATTCATTGATTGATAATTAAGTTTTACCGATTAAACAAATAACAACTGAAACGATCAAGTCTTCAAAGGATTAGGAGGATTTAATCACGAAAAGAAGAACTTTACATTCATTAATTAATTAATTCGATATTCTAATTTACAGACAGTTTCCCAAAAAGCAAGGTTCCCTCGGTCTAGAAACTTTGTACCGCCGCTGTCAAACCAGAGAAAAACCTTTGCCTAGGTTTCCAGGTACTTGCAACTCATGTCGTGTTTCATAAGCCTGGTTAATGGCTATAGTTTTGACGGGACGGTCTTCTCAACTAATTTCCATTATATTTGGGACCAATTAATTATCGTATATATAAATCGATGAAGTCATGATTAATCCAACGATTTTTCTACAAGGTTGGATCTTCATCTAGTTACTTCACTTGCATCTAGAAGGGGAACCCGATCTGAAGAAGAGGAAAATGACTTCTGATCTAACTCTATGTCGGCAAATTATCCACCTACCTCTCTTTTGGCTTGGCTACAAGTAATTATTGTATATGTTTATTAACATGAATCAATTAATCTCCCTGAAATTAAACATTTATAAATTAATGTTCTCCAACAAAGATAATTTGTTGGTTGGTCAAGATATTGTTTAAATTTTAAATTGAAGTTGAGATCAGAAAAAAATATTATTTAATAGATGTTATAAGTGTACTTTATCATAAACAAAATTTAGCCTTTCAAAGGGTTGGTTTAGATGATAAAAAAAAAATGGTAATTTTATGTTTTTGATGATCTATGGCCAACTTGAGACACTTTTTTTACCTTAATGTATGTTTTTGTTTGTCAGTGTAAAAACTATTAACTTTTGTCGATAATTTTGTTTACAGGGCTCTAAGCTTTGGTTAGGCTAAATATTTGTGAGTGTAAAATGCTTGTCCTATTAATTGTAATATAATGGGGGAAGGATTAAACCTCAATGGGGTGTTTTGGGCCTCCCACGAGGAAAAAAAAATAATAGTTGATACATTATCAAATATAATTGTCACTATTTTTTAAGATTAGTGATGAATTGATAAAAATAATAAAATGCCAAAACTC
Organism: Populus nigra; assembly: GCF_951802175.1. Classification (NCBI taxonomy): domain Eukaryota; kingdom Viridiplantae; phylum Streptophyta; class Magnoliopsida; order Malpighiales; family Salicaceae; genus Populus; species Populus nigra. Next base: position 1,370,241 of record NC_084854.1, read on the forward strand.
GAGACTTCATTTGTAATATCTCACATCGATGGGTGAGGACTTGAGGGAAGCCTTATATGAGCATGCTCACCTTGACTAGTAAAACGCATTTCGGGATCATGCGTGGCTGTTAAGAACAAATCTGTGAGGCCCGTGGGCTGAAACGGATAATATCTTGCTAGTGGGGTGAGGTGTTACATTAAACCTCCTAAACTATGCATCAATCAAACGTTTCCATCCAGGATGTTTGAAAATCCGACTCCATTGAAACAATAAAATTTTCATCGATGATTTCATAGTTGATGTTATGGTTCTGACAACCTCAATGTTTATAAACATGAAATTGCATTCATTAATTGAAATTAATTTTACAAAAATTATTAAATGTCGATATGAAGGGAAAACAAACCTACATTGAAAAGTCGTTCTTTCACTAAGCCTGGTACTTTCGGATAAATGGATCTCGTTGTGAAGGGAACCTCTCTTAACATAACAGCATTGCATTCAACGAGCTTGCATTATGAGTGGATGCTTATATCTTAGGTGTTTGTTCTTGGTCGGCACCTAACGACTCATGATCATCAGAAGCGCTGCTATAAGAACAAGCAGTGATCATATTCATACGGCATGCTATTGACTTTTCCATTAGTATCTACACAAATTAAAGTATTAAGGTGCCGTAAATCATTCATATTTTAAAAAAACTTCTCTTATATGGGAGACTATCCAAAATTCTTAAACCTAAAAATACAAAACAATTTGAATTGGATTGTCACAAACCAGTTGATTTTATTTCAATCTATGTCAATTGAATAATTTCAATTATGTTAATTTAACCAAAATTTCAATTAACTTTGCATGTTATTTGCGAAAGGATCATATAAGATTAATATAAACACATTAAAGGATTTATAGTATCAATATTTCACATTAAAAACTATTCTAACTCTTATCTTGCTTTTTTTTTTTTAATTTATGATGGCTACTATTTTGTTTATTTTTTTAACTAATTTTTATTTTTCATGAAAATAAAAACTGTTTGTTAACACCAACAAATCAGCTAGCTAACCATATTAATAGGAGAAAGTTAAAAAAAAAAACTCTAACAATCCTTAAATAACAAAAAATTAAAAAAATTCCACTAATCTATATACAATAATTAAAAAATTAAAAAATTCCAACAATCTATATATAATCATTAAAGAATATAAAAATTTCCAATAACATTTATACAATTATTAATAACATAAAATAAAAAATAAAAAATTTCCATCAACATTTATCCAATTAGTTATAAAAAAAAGATTTAAAAAATTGCCATCAATATTTATACAATTATTTATAACAAAAAAAAATTTCATTAACATTTATATAATTATTAATAACAGGAAAATTAAAAAATTCTCAATAACATTTATACAATTATTAATAATGGATAAATATAAAAAATGAAAAAAAAACACAAAAAAAGAAGAAAAGAAGAATATTATGTTAATGTTGAGTTTTCTTGAGCCTGAGAAGAGAAAAAAATCAAAACAAATCATTAAATAAATAGAGAAGAAAAAAGAAGAAGAGAGGAGAATACATATCTATGTGTGGAGAAGAAAAGAAAAGAAGATAATGAGTTAAGGATAGAAGGAGAGAGAGAAGAGAAAGAAAGATGAAGATTTAAAAGGAGGAGAGAAGAAGCTATGGAGGGAGAGAAAGAGAAATGTGCCTATCTGATCTAATGTTAGGGATTCTGGTATTTTAATTTGAGGGTTTTTTACTGATAATTTTATCGATGAACAATTACATTTCAATATTTATAATTTTTTTGTCGGTGTATCTGTCTATAAAGTCTAATTGAAATTTTTTATTTAATCGAAAATTTTCACAAATCTGACAGCTATCACTGACTACTTTTTTGTCCATCGGTGATTCTATATGTCGGGTCAATAATAAACAATATAAGTGAGAAGTGAACAATACCTTATCCCTTAAGAAAATACCAATGTACATTAATCATCGATGATTTTGTATGTACTGAACAATAATAAATAGTACAAGTGATGAGTGAACAGTACCTTATCTCTTGGAAAAATACCGACGGACATTAACTATCGGTGATCCTATATGTATTGAACACAATTAACAGTGCCAGTGAAGGGAACAGTTTCGATGATCTATGAAATAAATTGACAGACTTAATTCATCAGTGTATCTATTTGTATTTTACAGGTCCATCGATATTTCTTTCGGTGCAAAATAGTTTCTGTTGCCAAATTATATATATTCCTTATGTATCCATCCTGCAAATACTTAAAATCACAGCAGAACACACATCACAATAACACCAACTCTGTGTATAATAATAAAATCAAATAATGGAGGAAGATAAATAAATGAGGGAGGGGGAGAGGAGGGTCGCTCATCAGGTCATAAATTAAATATTACAAACGAATTTACCAACTAATCTAATCAACTTATTTAAATTCATCGGTAATTATATCTATAAAAATAACATGTCATTATACTTTTTTGCTTTTTAATATTTATGTCGGTATATCCGTTTGTATTTGTCAATTTTCTGGTAGTGTTATATTTTATGGCACTTAAAAAGTAACTAGTGATTTCCTATTGGTTACTCTGCGCTCACTTAAAATAAATAGGTAAATACAAGTATGAGAGAGAAATCATAAATAAAAATAAAAATATTCTTATCATATTTGGTGGTTCATGAATTTTACTTTCTCTCTTCTTTATATATATATATATATATATATTAAAGTGATCATTTTACATCATAAAGTTTTCTGTAAGGTTTGATGACAAGCTCACGTTAAAAACATTTATTATATGGTTGAATGTTAGAAAATAAATATAAAAATAATTTTAAAATTTTATCTAATATATAATTCAAACTTTCATATTGAAATGGTTGAATAACACCTTGTTACAATTTTGATTTTTAGATAGTGATTTGACAGTGTTTAGACTTTGAATACATATGCATATGCATATGGTTAAATATTCCTAAGAAAGTATAAAGATTCAAAGGATTTATCTAAGAGGTTAAGAAGGGTTTTTTTTCCTTAATTAACTTTGTAGGTTTAAACTTTAAGATCAAAATTCAAAAATAATTTAATATTTTTTTAAATATTAAAAGCTAATATAATGGACGCGCTTTTAAGATTGTCTAACAATTCTAGATAATTTTTAAAATTTCTTCCAACAATTCAAACTTTCAAATTGAAATAGTTTAGTAAAACCTTGCTAAAATTCTAATTTGTAGACTGTTTTTTTATTATATAATAATTAAATGTATCAATCAAAAGGTAATCATTCATATTATGATTCATATCATATTTGATGGGTCATGAATTTTATTTTCTCTCTTTTTATTTTTTTTATATATATTTTTTAAAAGTGATCATTGTACTTCATAAAGTTTTCTGTAAGGTTTGATGACAAGCTTGCGTGAAAAACATTTATTTTATGGTTGAATGTTAGAAAATAAATATAAAATTAATTTTAAAATTTTATTTAATAATTCAAACTTTCATACTGAAATGGTTGAATAACACCTTGTTACAATTTTGATTTTTAGATTGTGATTTGACAATGAATTTAAATACATGCATATGCATATGGTTAAATATTCCTAAGAAAGTATAAAGATTCAAAGGATTCATCTAAGTGGTTAAGAAGGGGTTTTTTTTTCTTAAATAACTTTGTAGGTTTAAACTTTATGATCAAAATTCAAAAATAATTTATTAATTTTTTAAAAATATTAAAAGCTAATATAATGGATGCACTTTTAAGATTGTCTAGCAATTCTAGATAATTTTTAAAATTTCTTCCAACAATTCAAACTTTCAAATTGAAATAGTTGAGTAATGCCTTGCTAAAATTCTGATTTTTAAACTATTTTTTTATTATATAATAATTAAATGTATCAATCAAAATCAAAAGGTAATCGTTCATATTGTGATTCTTATCACATTTGGTGGGTCATGAATTTTATTTTTTCTCTTCTTTTTTTATATATATATTTTAAAATGATCATTATACATCATAAAGTTTTCTGTAAGGTTTGATGACAAGCTCGCGTAAAAAACATTTATTATATGGTTGAATATTAGAAAATAAATATAAAATTAATTTTAAAATTTTATCTAATAATTCAAACTTTCATACTTATTACACTTTTGATTTTTAGATTGTGATTTGAGAGTGTTTTGACTTTGAATATATATGCATATGCATATGTTAAATATTTCTAAGAAAGTATAAAGATTTAAAGGATTCATCTAAGCGGTTAAGAAGGGTTTTTCGATTCTTAATTAACTTTGTAAGTTTAAATTTTAAGATCAAAATTAAAAAATAATTTATTAATTATTTTTAAATATTGCGAGCTAATATAATGGACACGCTTTTAAGATTGTCTAACAAATTCTAGATAATTTTTAAAATTTCTTCCAACAATTCAAAATTTCTTCCAACAATCCTTGATATTGATCAACAAATTAAGTAGAGTACAACAGTGCATGAGAGATCACAAAGAACAGCAATGATTGAAGAGTGAAACTGATCTTTTTTTGGTGGAAAATCCCAAATGCCAAGGGGACAATATTATCTTCACCTAATCAATCTTCATCCACATCCACAATTAATTAATGTGGTAAAATATTGAATCTGCAAAGTAAAAGATTCATGCGTGTCCTTTCATGTCGATGTTCAAGCTAGGTGACCACAAGTTCAAGGGTAACCATTAATTCAAACTCCTGTTAGGCAAGATAGATACACATAATGACAAATGCATGTGAATCTTGAAAAAAAAATACACATTGCTTAATTAATTATATCAATATTGAAACAAGATATTTTCGATTAATTTAATTAAGACTTCTGGCTGTCGAGATTGAGATTGATAGCTAACTGAGAGTTGCCTCATGTGTGTTCATATATATATATATATATATATATATATATATATATATATATATATATATATATATATAGCGAGATAATATATTTTGACAAATTATCAAGAACCCTTGAAAGGAGAAAATTTAATTTCTTGTCATTCAGACGAGGAAACATGAATCCTATGAGTACCAGGAAAATTAATCTTCGAGGTGACCTCTCTGTCGAGTTTGATTAACCTTCTAGGTGAGAGAAAAAAGAGGCTTTAATTGCCTGTAAACTTATGAATTACGTACTGTCTATTGCTGATGGGAACTTTGAGGTTTTTGATAGTGTCGTAGTGTGGTCCATTAAAATAATATTTTATATTATTTTTTTAAAATAATTTTTAATATTAAAACATAAAAATAGAATGAAAATACAAGAAAATATTAAATTAAAACAAAAAATAAAATAAAATAAGAATTAATTTTTAAAAAAATTAAGCGTTTTTAAAACGCAAAAAAAATATATTTCAAAACCTTATTCAATATGTTTTTTAATTATAATTAAATTTTCAAATTAATATAAAATTTTAAAATGCTGATTTTTTAAAAAAAAAATTAAGAAAGAGATTTTGCAATAAAACAAGTAGATTATGTCTAAATGTTTACGAGTTTAATTTGCAAGAGATACAATTAAGTTATATAGTTGAAAGAATTTTGTTTTCTTGCAAACTTGAGAAAATTAATTTTATAGAAAATCCACTCAAAAAACCATGTCGGGTATTTTCTTGGGGTGCCAAGAATCAAATAACATGTATCACAAAGCATCAATTAATGACTCACATTTTATTAGTCTTTTAATTTATTATTTTCAAAGAAACATAAAAGGGTTAATCTAAATGAAAAATATTGACAAATTATATAATTCATCAGCATACACATACACATACACATACACCTACGTAGGCGCTTTTGAAAATTAAAGTCTTTAATTAACTGTTAATTAATCAAGTGGTTAGCACACTCCCCCTAGTCCACGTAGGTGGAATTCTAATCTTTGAAGCAAGATGCCCAGCTACTACGAAGCTTCCTCGCCGTCGTCCCTTTCAATTTCTTGTGATTAATGTTGCTAAAGAATGCAGGGAACACGACTCCCATGGGGATTTCTCAAGATGGGCATCTCCAGGTTGGTTAATTATTGATGATCAGTGAGAAAAAGGATTCGCTTGTAAACTTGTGATGCAGTCAATTGCTGAGAACTTTATCAGCAAAGTTTCAATTAGAACTATACTTGCATGGAATGAAAGGGGTTTTTTTTATTATTATTATTAACATCATTTTAAAAATAAAAAACAAATTTGGCCAGATGATACTGAAAGAAAAAGTTAAAACTAAAATAGCATAGTTTTTTACATGATATATTTAAAAAACACAACATTTAAAGTTTTTGTGATTGAAAAACATAATATTTACAAAAAAATAATAAAGGGATGGTCAAAAAATTTTATGAGAAAAGAGGGGAAAAAATATATTGGAAACACATTGAAACTCTAATTATAACACCATTTAAAATGTTTTATTATTTATATTATTCTCTAACATTCTCTCATTATATTAAACCAGTTTTTGTTTTAAAAAACCAAACCGAATCGAAACTGGTCGATTTGAACCGGTTTTGGTTTTTTTTTTTTAAATTAATTTGGTTATTTTTTTTATAAAAACCGAACCGAACCAAAAATAAATACCCCTAATCTCATCTAACAATTTCTTTAAAATATCCATTTCTCACGAGAGATATCTTAAAATGCTTTATTTCCAATGGAAACATGCACTAAACTGTGATATTTCTCCAAAACGTTTTTAAATTTGTTATGATAAAAGTTTGATTTGTAATAAAATTAAGAGGTAAGGGTTTTATGTATTGTTTTCTGCATAATAAAATAGAAGAAGAAGAATAATAATAAAGGGGGGTTCGTAAATCAAGTTATAATTTAAATATTATTAATGAATTCATTAATAGGTACTAGTGATGGGTATATTTTATTGGTGTGTATATATATATATATGACTTTTTTTTCCTTCCTGCAAACTAAGAATTAAATGTTAACTATTTCAAATTTTAAGAGAAGTCGCTCAATAAATCATGTCACTAAAAACAAATTAAGGTGCCGAGAGTCATATAATATGTATCATATAAATATTATTTCCTTACAAATTAATCTCTTTATAATGAACAAATTAAAGTAAATGTTTTTCATAATTGAATTTTCAATAAAAATGACAATATTTATATATATTAAAAAATTATTTCCCACTACAAATTCCACTCCTCAAGGATCAACATACCTAACTATTTCCCACTATAAATCCCACCTGCTAGTGGAGTTCTATCTCTACTTTTCAATCAATAAAGTACGCATTTTCTTCCAAGTATCACAAAATTAATCACACCTTATTGCGTAGGATTTGCAAGTCAATATTTATTTATTTAGTTATCATAAGTCCTTTGTAATATTAATTATATTCATCAGTGACGTCTACATATTGCATCATCGTCCCCTCGTCATGCATACCTCTAAAGTAATCAAGACCTCTCAACTTTTCCTCGAATGTTATGTGATCCACATATTCCTGTCTGCCAGGGTACTCTTCATTTTCCTCCACCAGAAAATGGGAGCTCTTGATTCAAGGAGTCCTCTTCTAGATGAACTCATATTTTTTTTTCAGCCAAGAACAAATCAATGGGTAAGCTCGTGTTTCACGACAGCCTTTGCGGTTATAATTTAAAAAAATATATATAACCTATAGTCTTTTTACATCAAAGTTCTTATCGTGATTTGAGATGGAAAACATATTTAATTAACGATGAAACCATAATATTAAACGAAACTAAAACATGAAAGTACAAGGGGAAATGTTTTACACCATACTGTCGTGAAAGGAATCGTGGGGACAAAGGCCTGGTCCTTCCACTTTGTTAATAACTCAAAGTCGATTGTCTTCTAATTAAAGATTGAATCAAGATATTTACGTGAAAGACTTAAACTTTTGTTTCAAGTCAACACCGGCATGCACTTCTATCATGGCTAGAAATCATGTACCTAACACATGGCTACAAGCTGGAGGTTGTTCTCGTGATGTGGTAATCGATGAGATCACTACTCATACGTGGTCTTGATGATGTATGATATTCCACTTGCTCGTTTGTAATTTGTTCCTCCTTCTTCTTGTTGAAGATTTTGTGTTTTTCATGTTAAATAATTATGTGTATAATTTCTTGATGTTGTTCCATGTTCCTTCGGAGCTTGCTAGGCCAAGATATATCCCTCCAAGGTCATCATGAGTCAACTTACTTTTTGTTGGGGGAAATGGGCACTAGGGAAACTGGCTAGAAAAGTGTCGAGCCATTTGATTAATATTTTAGTGCTGTGAATGTCTGTAGGTGGTTGTGGGTATGATTAACTTATTTTGAACAGGCGATAAGTTTCCAAAGAAGAACACTTGTTTATCTTGAAGTGACGCCCAGATGGGGATGAGAGAAGCAGAAAGATCTCACCAACAAACCCTAAGAAGATTGAATAAAAAAGCATTGACATCACTCGTGCACATGTAATCAAGCAATAACCTATTCTTACAATTAATGAAAAATTTGGATTCACATTGCATCAATGCTGTCTGGTTTCACGCACCAAGTAATTGGTTATAGGTAGTATTGGTTATAGGTAATTTTTAAATAGTTAGAAAATAATATAAATCATATTTTGTGATTTTATTTAACATTTTAAGTTTTTAGGTTAAATTAGTTTTTTTACATGGTATCAGAGCCTTGATAACCAAGCGGTCACGAGTTCAAATCACATCATCCCTATTTATTTAATAAAAATTAAGCGTAAGGTAATGTGGGCATGAGTTTCAAGTTTAAAAAACTTTCACTTGAGGAGTATGTTAGAAAATAATATAAATCATATTTTAAAATCTTACTTAACATTTAAGTTTTTTGGTTGAATTAATTCGTTGACACAAACCAACTCAATCATGAACGTTTCTACACCAATTCATGAGGCCACTTAATGTTTAGGAGGAATGGTCAGAGTGAAAGCAAAAACTCAATTGACCTAACATTGATATGTTATCACAACAATAATAAAAGCATGAAGTGATGGGTATTTTCATCACTAGGTATTAAAAAGGTTTTTCAATGGCTTCGTATCTGTTAAAAAATAATATAAATTATATATTAAGATCTTATCTAGCAGTTTAAGTTTTTAGATTCAGATAGTTCTTTGATATAGTATTAAAGCTTTGATAACCAAATGGTCACAAATTTGAATCTCATCATCCTTATTTGTTTGATAAAAATCAAGCATAAAATAATATAAATCTGTATAAGTTTCAAGTTCAAAAAACTTTTACTTTATATCTTCAAACCTCACTTAACAATTTAATTTTTTAGATTAAAATAGGTATATGAGAATCTCTCTAAAAACACACCCTCCTTTTGAAAACTGACCATTCAACTTCTATCAAAATGGCGATTGGTGATGGTGAGTATGAACGTATCTGCAATAGTCAGATCACCAAGATATAAAAAAGAAATACTTAATATCAAGGAGCAGGAATTCAAGGTGAGATTACCAAGAAAAGTTGTTAGTTAATAGACCTTGACTTCAAACTTCTATGAAAATAATAATAATAATTTGTTGAAGACAGTCATCTGCAACCATCAAGGAGCACGTAGGTAGGAATGGAGTGAAGGTTTGCCTGTCTATACATGTATTCCAGTTTTTTCGCATTAAAAAGAAAAGACTGGCCAGAGTTTATCATTTAATTAACTAATGTGGGGTTTTGTTCAAGTACTGGTTTAGTTTAGATCTAAAATTATAATTGATTTGGATTTTTTTTTCTTTGAATTTTTTAACCAGACCAAACCTAATATTCTTCTCGTTTGGTTTTACATTTTTAAAAATTAAATAAATCCAATTTAATTCACCAGCCTTTTAGTTAGGCTATTTTTTTACGGATTTTAGTTTATAATGGATTTTTTTGTTTGATTCCGTTTAGGTTTTTTTATTTTGATTTTTGAAACCAAGTCTGACAAAAAAATTCAAAGAGATTTCTAGCCAAAGTTTAGTCAAAAAAATATATTTTACATCATCTAGTTCAGTTGTTTTTTGATTAATTTTTAAGAATATTCTGGATAATTCGAGTAATTTGCTCACCCTAAATCTCTTATAAGCTAGCTACCTTTCGGTCTAATAGCTCAGCCATCAAATTAATGCAGGGTTATCTCTTGAATATGGTTTCTAGCTTTCATTAGATACAGGGACCCGTGCTGTGCCGGGAGTTTGCTTTTTGTCCTGTGAAAAATTAATGCTATCTAAGTATCGCAAGCGAGTTCCAAATAATAATTAAAAAAAATGGCTTTAGTTATAGAATTTATTGGGCTTAATATGTTGATTTTATTTTAATTAAATAGTAGATAAATAGAAAATAATAATAAACATATAAAAAAAATTAAAAAGACCACCTTGAAAAAAGAATCTTTGGAAGTACAAAATTAGATAAAAATAAATGAACAAAAAATACTAGCCTAAATCAACCTAAGGTAACATAATAGACATGTAAACCAAGTAATAAGCGGTGAGTCAAATTGAATTAACTTGCAAACTCATGATTTAGATCATAAGATTGTGATAACCCAATAAAAAGGAAATTAAAGAAAGCCACAAAGTTAATTTTAAAAAAAAATAATTTCAAAAGATAAAATAAAAAAAATTAACCTGTATTAATTTTTAAAACCTATAACCCGGGTTACTAGACAGGAAACACAACATATGGAGAAAACACGAAACTCAATCCTCAGCAAGTCAAGCGTTGAACAATTATACAAAATGATCTAAAATAAAAAAAATAACAGTTAAAATAGTAAAGGTGAAAATAAAAACAAAAAATAAATTATAAGGAAACTACATGTTTTTAATTGGAAGGTTAAATTAAAAAGATAAATAAATTTAATAAAATGATAAAAAAAATCAATCCTCAGCAAGGACCTCATGCTCAAGCAAATAAAACCACAAACCATGAAGGTTTCTCCTCTCTTTTACAATACAGCTCTTTAAGCCCATTATGTCTTATTGGAACCGGAAGTGGACAGAGCTCTTCAAGGCTTGTTCTTAGTTCTAAAACATAAATAAAGAAAATTCAGTGGACAAAGTTTGAGAGATTTGACTTCGTTGATTTAGGCCCAATAAGAGAGAAATATGATCTTCATTTATGGCCCAATATTTTCTTCCACTGCAAGAATCTTGTGTTGGGCCCATGAGAGCTAAAAATTGAAGCAACAGAGCTCATTTGGTGCAGGCCCGTAGGCAATTTTCTGAGGGTCTTGTAAGTCCTGTCTGGTTCATTTATGTCTTTTTCTTCCTTTTCAACTCCAGTTGGCCCATTCTGTCTTCTTTTTTAGAAACTGGGCCCATTAATGAGTGGCGATATACTGTGGTAATTAATTGCATGTTTTCCCAAATTCTAGATAGGTAATTCATTATTTAAAAGTATGGTCGTGATTATTTTTTAAAATGATTTTTTACTTGAAAATATATTAAAATTATTTTTTATTTTTAAAAATTATTTTTAATATCAGCACATCAAATTAATCTGAAAACATAAAAAAAAATTAATTTGAAGTAAGAAAAAAATTTTAAAGTTTTTCAAAAACACTTTTAAAATTAAAAAACAAATAGCGTTTTATAAAAATCGGTTAAAAAAACATGTAAAAACTGCATTTTAAATTTAATTTTTAGTTAAAGGTAAACAAAAACACCCATATCAATTATTTTATTTTTACAAAAAAAAAAGTAAAATGATTTTGACAAAACTTGATTGGATCGACTTGCTTCTATCATGTAAATATCTGTTTTTATTCGTTTTGAAACCTATAAGTACTTGGCTAAAATTGAGGATTATGGATATTATCAACCCACCGGTCAGGTTTAACAACTACCGGTGCCATATCTGGAAGCATCATTTGTTAGCTAGTGTAAAAGAGTTTTCTTTTTACATTTTCTAATCAAGTTTCAATCTAATTCAAGTTGTTCGTGTCAACCTAATTCACCAGCAATAGCAGCTATCGTTAGACAGGAATGGACATGATCATAAGGTTGTCCTGAAAGAAAAATTAGGGCAGAAAAAATATGACAGAAGCTGTATATCTTTTGTCTTGATCATCTCTCATGCGCGTATTCTTTGTCTGTGATCATATCCCATGTACCAAAAACCATCTTATTATATAAACAGAGATTATAAATCTCTTAATCATTCAGATTTGTTTATCCTTTTCTGTGATCATATCACAATCTCCCTAGACGTTTCTCCTAACCTTCTCCAAAACAACCACTTGGAAGTCCTTCATTAGCCTTCTATACATAGATTAGATTGTGCTTACATGTATCAAACCAGTAGCTAGGAGAAAACAAAGAAGATCAAATCCATGATTAATGGTCAAACATAAGCAACAGTACTACTTGTGTCCGCTGCCTATGGCTGCTTTCGTACAGGACTTCAATTAAAGAGTAATATATTTTGTTTTGTAATGGAGGTGGAGCTCGTTGTTTTGATCCAAGTGAGTGGGCAAGCTTTTTTCTTTATTTATAATTGATTAGTTCCCATATTGACAGTTTTGTGTGTTTGTTCGATTGCTTCTTTAGTCAAGTGGCTATTATTTCACAAGGGATTTTGCAATTTCAATGATTTATATATGGACCCCATATATATATAATGTGAAGATGCAAGAAATTCCATGATGTTGCTTAAAGTTAATTGAGAATTGATTAATAATTTTAGTATGATTAAGATTGTTTATTATGTATTTCAGTAGATTTTGATAAATTTTAATAAAAAAAAATTATTCTCTTTCTTTTCCGTGACAGATTATGTATCACGTCTAGAATTTTTCTCAATCTCTTCTTATTTATATACATGTCTAGTAGTATGGTGTATGGTATTTTTCAAAAATAATTTTTACTAGAAAATATATCACAAGATATATATATATATATATATCACAGGATTGATTCTACTGAATTCTTTGCTGACTAACATGCCATGGCCAAAGATTTCGTTAAAAAAATTCAGAAGTTCTAAAGGTTGTTAATTAATTATAATTTATGTCTTATCAATATAATTTATTTGTTTGAAATGCATAGATCTTGATCTTCGCATCTTTTTCCCGATTTAGTGCTTCTCCATGGTATTTGCGCCAATCTTTAGCCTTAATCTCGACGCATCTTTCCAAATCTTCAAATAAAGAATTCGAAATAATTCATGTGAAAAAGTCTTATAGAATTCCCAATGTTCAACACCTTGATCTTATCCATGCATAGAAAATTCACACACTAAGCTAACCAATTTAGGATTGTTTTTAGTGAAGTAATTATTATTATTATTATACAATAAAGTCCGTCTATCATGTTATATATTCAAGATTCATTCACCTTCCACTGAAAAACAAGGCTATAAAGATTTATAAGGATGGCTATTGCAGATTATTTTTGGAATAATTTCCATACAAAATGAGGATTAAGTGTTTAAAAGTCTTGGAATGTTTGCTGGATAGAACAAACGGTGGGTGGAAGCGGTTGCCAATTTTTTTGGAGGAGGTCGACCAACTTTTTGTCAGCAAAGACTGCGATGACGAGATTTTTTTGAAAAAATAAATCGAAGGAGAAGAATATTACAAACAAATTCCAAGATGTTCCCTCGAGAGCTCAAAATATATATACTTGCACGCAAAAATAATATTTTGGACCCGTAATTTAGTTTCTATACGTTGTGTTTCTACTCAAGAATTATTTATCGACTCTCCGTTGTTATTATGTTACATAAATAATATAAAATTATTTATATGGTTTTATTTAATAATTGATGTATATTGCGTAACAAAAGTTTTAGTTTAAGAAGAAATCTAAATACATCAAACAAGGCCATATAGATATTTTTTTTTTTTTTGATCAAGCTAAAATATTATGTAAGTCATGTTACCTAGAAGAATATGAAAAAAGTTTTATCCAAGTCCGGCAACATGTCCAAATTAATCATCCTATGGGATTTCTTTTATTTTCTTTTCAAATTAGATTAGATTATTGAATTTCAGACTTTTCTAAAAATATCAGTTTTTTATCTCTATTTCTCTCTAATTTGAAACTATAACGTTAGAGTTTGAGAATACTAATTTTTATTCACCCGTGTCAATAATTTAAATATTTGGATTAAAATATCTTTTTTTATGATGCATATCAAGCCTCTTTTTAGCAGTTAAAATAATAGTTTAGTTTGTGCAAATTTCAAGCATATTTATTTAATAGATTAATTTTTAAAATTGAAGTATTTTTATGATAATGAATAAATAAATTAAATGTGTTCATTATCAAAGAATCCAAGTACGATGATCGGTGAATTAATAAGATTTTAAATAAATAAAGAATTAACAGGGCATCAACTTAATTTTATCTATGGATTAATAATATATATTTTTGCTTTAAAAGATCTCGAATTCAACCAAGTGGTGTTTGATTTATGGAGGTACGAGGGCTTTTTTCTATTCAGAAGTCATGCTCATGCCCAGAGACTCTACTCTCTCTTGTGAAACAATAAAAAAAAAAGAGTATCGACGACAGAAGCAAAGACACTCACGTTTGGAGGGATTTCATGGCAATGAGTGGCCAAGACTTGTTTTTTTTCTCTCAATATAATAAATCTAAGCTCTATTATTGTGTGAAGAATATCTTAGTTTCTAGTTTTAGAAAAATAGGGTAAAACAAGAAAAATAAAGAAATGAAAATTGAGTGGTGGTGGTGAGTAGCTAGCAAGGGAGTTATATCCATCTAGCACTGTATTGATGCCTTGACCGCCCAACTCAAGCACTCGCATTCCCGCCCATATCCTTTCCTTTCCTTGTCGTTATTAACTTAGACACAGCCCCACGTTATAGTTTCTGGTCTCTCCCACTTGAGAAATGGATTTAAAAATTATATATATATATATATATATATATATAACAAAATTTGCTACTGTGCTAATTTCAGAAAAAGCTTGGAGAAATGCCGCCCCTCTTTTCTTGGATGTGGCCATGCCAGAACTGGTGATGGTGGAATGCGTGGCAAGACGAAGAGCATTCATTAACACAGATGGCTGGAAAGGGAAACCATTAAGACAATGAAAGCTTAACTACTTTTATATAATTCTTGCCTACCATTCGCACATCTTCCAGCCCGTGAAGGCCACCTTTTAAGTTTAAGTTTAAATTTTTTTAAAAGATTAATTTGAGAGTTCGGTTAATTTCCATGTATCTCGACTATATCATCGACTATATTAAAGAATCATCTCAACCCAATAGTAATATTCGAACTCGTGACTGATTGGTCATCAAATCTCTAATATCATGTTTAAGAACCAATTCAACTCAATCGCTTAAGTGGTTAGGTAAAGTACCAAGATATGATTTATATTATTTTCTAACAAACTAATTCCACGGACCCTGAAGTTAATGACCATGTATAGTCTTCGGTGACCCTAAGGTTTGTGGGACTCGAACTAGTAATTTCTAGGGAAGCAAACTCAAGACATGATCAGTTAAGTTTAAGTTTTTGTTTTGTATAGTAGTGGTTGTTTTTTAAAGTATTTTTTTTATTGAAAATATATTAAAATAGTTTTTTATTTTTTATTTTTTAATATCAACACATCAAAATTACCTGAAAACACTAAAATAATAATTTAAAATAAAAAAATCCAAGATTTTTGAAAAATGCTTTTGAAACACAAAAATAAACATGGTTTAAGTTGCATAAGAGTTCTCACTTATTTAGTTATTTTATTTTGGAGATAGGTTAGGAGTAGATTTATATCATTTTAAAACTTAAGATATAAGAGGATATGATTTGTTTTTGTTTTTTTGTTTCTGTCTCTTTTATTTTGAGATATTAATCAAATATTATCCTAAAGTTTTTTAAAAAAAAATTAGAGGATTTTGATTTTAACAAGTATTTTTGTATTAAGATTGTAATGATTTGAAATGATAATGCATATATTCGTTTAAAATCAAAATGATAAACAAACAAATTCACTTATCATCCAAGTCATTTGTTTTAAATTAAAAGGATATTTGTATATTTAGGATCCTTACACTGTTTTATTGATTATGTTCTAAGATGCTAAATTTTAGTACAATTAATTAGGTTAAAGACAAGTCCTTAACAAGTCACCAAGTTGCTCAACTAGCAACATTCAAGCAATAAAAAATATGTTCAAGTAATTTAAATTAACTAAAAAATATATAAATATAACAAAATTTAAAATTCTTATTAATCTGTTTATTCTAAGTATTTGTGTTAATCTAAATATAAAAAAATTATATATAAATTAAACTAAAAATATTATTTTACTTTTAAAAAATAAAACTAAATAAATATATTAGTTAACAGAATCAACTAGAAAGAGAAAATATTTATAATTCGAGTCCTATCACTTGTATTTATCAACTTGAAAAAGAAGAGAAGAATCATGATTGAAAAATCTCAAGTTAACTATTAAAAAAACAATTCAATCCCTTGAAACCATCATTCTTAAGCATGTTGAAGAAGAGAAGAATCATGATTGGAGAACTGATATTCTTGCTGGCTAGCATGACAAAAAGACTTGAAGTATCAATGGATTAAACAAATCATCTAGTCTTCACCTTGTTATTTTAATAATTGAATCCATAAGATACCAAAAACATGACTTCTTTACTGTTTCTTAAAGTCCACTCATCATTTTTCAGTTTTAATTAATCTTTTTGAATTAATCAACACTAACCCACCTATAAATAATTATGTTTGGTGGCATCCAATATTATTTTCTTCCATCGATTATGGAAATATCTTGCAATAAAAACTGAAATTAAGATGATCCAATTAAACCAATTATGATCATATATCATTGAAGATCATCTTTCAAATTTTATGATAATTTTGGCATTGTTAGAAAAATGTATAAAAAAATTAGTTCTTATAAATGAGTTTGTGTCTCAACTGATATTAGTGTTTTTTTTATATAGTTTTAATGTTAATCTTGAATTCAAGCTTAATATATATATATATACTGTGCTTAACAAAAACACCCAACTTGATGCATTAATTAAATAACGAAAACTTATTTACAGATTATATAAAATCCTAAAATTAACTCACCAAATTAAGATCAAAGCCTTTCTACAACATTTGAATTTCACGATCTTCTACATGACTATTGTTGTTATCTTTATTACAAACATTGTCTCCTTGCCATGTCCAAACGATGTCTTTTAGTGCAGGCCTAACATCTTCCTCACAGAACTTGGTATACTCCAAGGTATCTCCGGAAGACTTGGAGAACTCCACCACCGCAACCTCCGGTGCCACCTCGAACACCTCCGCCGTCACTGCCAGCTTCCCCTTTCTTCCCTCACATGGACCTTGTAACGTCACTTTGAAATCTTTGACTTTTGCCACCTTATAACTCAGCCCTTTTGCAACCCCTTCAATTTTTTCCATGATAGCACTCGCTGAAAATTTTGAAGTGAACATAGAGCCTGATTTCCTCTTGGTCTCAAAAAGACTAGACAGATCAAAGCCGGATGACATTGAGGAAATAAACTCGAATGCATTGAAGAATTCTGGTGATGATGCCTTGGTGTTGACAACAGAACAAGAATCAAGATCTTGTTCTTGTCCTGTTTGATCCATGCTTGATTCTTGGATAGAAAAGGCCATTGGTCTTGAAAACCCTTTAAGAAACCAATGATTTCTCATTATGGCAGGAATTGTGATTCTCTTTTCAGGATCAGCAACAAGAAGTCTTGAAATCAACCTCTTAGAATCTGTTGAAAACCAAGGCGGAAACTGATATTCAGCCTTGAAAACTTTCCTGTACATCTTCATAACATTCTCATCTTGAAATGGCAAGAATCCTGCAAGAAGCACATAAAGAATCACCCCACATGACCATATATCAGCTTTTGATCCATCATAGCCTTTCTTTCTCAAGACTTCTGGGGCAACATAAGCAGGAGTTCCACACTGAGTATGCAGAAGCCCATCTTGCCGAAATTGTTCGGGCAAGGCTGACAAGCCAAAATCAGAGATTTTCAAGTTCTCATCTTCATCGAGCAACAAATTCTCTGGCTTCAAATCTCTATGATAAACACCTCTGCTATGACAATAATCAATTGCGCTGATTAGTTGCTGGAAATATTTTCGAGCAGCTTCTTCTTTCAGCCTTCCTTTGGCTACTTTGGCAAACAACTCTCCTCCTCGAACATACTCCATGATGAAGAAGATTTTAGTCTTGGTAGCCATGACTTCCTTGAGCTCTACAATGTTGGGATGACGAACAAGACGCATGACTGAGATTTCTCTCTGGATTTGCTCCATCATCCCTTCTTTCTTGACTTGATCTTTGCTTATGACTTTGATTGCCACACTCTCTCCTGTCACCAAGTGTTTCCCATAGTAAACTTTAGCAAAAGTTCCCTTCCCTAAAAGCCTTCCCATTTCATACTTCCCAAAAATAACATGCCTCTCCTCCATATTTGAAAAACGAAAAACAATTCTCCTCCTCCTCTCGTTTGGCTCAAGAACTCAACAAGATTTTATTTTTTTGTTCAACTTTGGTGATTTGGCTATCAAAGAACATGTTCTAAGGGAATCCAAGAAAGGATTGAAGAGATGCTAATTCTGATAGAATCCATCAAAAGGTTGTTGAAAGAAGGTGTTTTTTGTTTAAAATATAGAAGAGGAAAGGAACGCTGTTGATGGTTTTGCAGCCATTGGAGAGCACCTAGTATTATTTTTATATTCTTGGAGCACACAGGATGTAAATATCATGAAGTTGTTATTTTTATTTATAGGAGAAAGGTACAAATCAGGAAAGGACGCGTTTATTGGGTTTGATGTTAGATTGTTAACATTAATTCGCATTTTTTTCTTTAGAATAATTTTTTTTGTTTTTCTTAATAGTGGATCTGTGGATATAAAGTTGTAAATGTTTTACTGTTATTGTCATTTCGCTCGGTTTTGTGGGGTTATCTTTGCTGTGTTTTTTGTCCGGTCAGGCTAGATTCAAATGGATTGAAGATAATGTATAGTATTTTTAAAAAAATATTTTTTTAATTAAAAATATATTAAAATAATATTTTTTTATTTTTAACCTTAATAAATCAAAATAATTGAACTAATATTTTTTGAGTGAAAATAAAATGCATGTCCAACCAATGATTTAGGGCTACTATATTTACTCTTTTAATAATGTGCATGAATGTGTATAAAAGTTACCTACCCAAATGTTACTCTCTTATTGGTGCATGAAACTTCCCTGGTTTAAAAATAAATAATAAAAAATAATATCACATTTTTTATTGGTGAATTTTTTTAGTTACTACAAGGGATTGATGGTAGAATATCCGTGTCAAGTTGTTTTTCTTAAAAAAAAAAATTTTGAGTTCATAGCATATAAGAGAGATTTATTTTTAAGAATAATTGAGATTAAGTTTATTTTTTAAACTATATTAAATTGGTTCAACTTAATTTAACTTAACAATCAATCTGATAAAAATTTGTCGATGTAAGAATCCGGTGGGTTTCATCTTGAAGCAATTTGAAGGTTTATTGAGTTAAACATAAGTCGAGGCAATTACATTAAGTAGATTCGGTTAAATTTAATTGAGTTTAAGCTCAGTTGACTTAAAAGATTTGTTATTTTAAAAAAATAATAATGTATATTTATTAAAAAAATTATTTAAAATAATATTATTTTATAAAAAAAAACATCGTTTTGAGATAGACCAACAAACCCGCGGCACGGGACTTTAGTTGAATTTAATAATTATAGATTTACTTCCACATTAATCTCTGAATAATTATTATTTTTTAGTGCCAGGATAAAAAGGAACAAGTATCACGCTCCATCAATGATTAATTATAATACACTTTAACTGTCATTAAGAAGAAGAGGGTGAGAAGGGAGATTGATAATCCCTTTTTATAACATCCTTTCAGCTAATTTTAATTTGTTGATGATGACTGACTGGCGCCTGAAGATACTCTAGGGTTTCAAATATTCAAATGATCAGATGCCGACCAAGAACATAATTCATGCAGATTTATAATTAAGACTTGAAAGACAAGTTGATCGAGTGCATTGTTTTAAATATATTAATTTAAAGTTTTTTTAGAAGAAATTAAGATATATTCTTTTTTAAGAAAACTATCGATAAATTCACTTTTAAAAAAATAGATGGCCATTAAGTTTCATGATAATTTTTGAAGATCAATACGTTTATATTTAAAATTTATCTTTTAATAAATATATATGCAGGGGCGAAACCAGAAAATATAATTAAGAAAGGCTAAATTTTGAATTGTTTTATTTTTTAGATTAAAAATATAAATATTATTAAAAGAAGGGCTAAAAAAATAATTTCCTTGCAAGGACTAAGGCCCTACCTGCCTCCTGTCTCCACCACTGTGCGTCAACAAAATCCCACAAGGTTGGGGAAGCAAAAATATTTTTTTAATTTAACAATAATATTATTTTGTGGTTGGTTTCAGTGAATATTATTTTGTACTCAAATAAATTATCCAAATTACTATATTTATGAAAATAAATTCTTACAACTCCCTCCCAGATAAAAAGAAAAGGGCATGCCTTAAAAAAAATCCCCTGACTATATAGGTAGCCTTGAATAAGTGCTCAAAACATTCTTTATCTCAATTAGACGCCAAACTTTAAGAAGTTCTCAATTAAGCCCTCCATTCATAACCATTCATGGATTCCATCCAAATTGTTTTACGTAAGAAACATTGATTTCTAGAAAATTTAACGTTTTATGCTAAAGATTTGTGAAGAGTTTAGATTTTTAAAAAAATTGATTAGAGTTATTTAATACTTTAATGACTCAAATTGAGATTAAAAAAAATCCTTTAAAGACTCAATTTGAGACTCAAGACATTATCCATAGTTGGGAGACTTTTCCGAGGTTTCTTCTCCAAATAAAAAGCTAGAGATTCTAGAATGAAATAAATTGAAGGCCTGCCAATTTGACAATGGAGGTATTAATGCATAATACTAGTCAATATTACACAATTAGCATAACTTTCAAATGAAGCAACTAGGATATTTCTAGGCAAAAGCGATATTTGACCTATAAATTTCAGCAAATTAAAGTCTTATTTTATTTTATTTATTTTTGCTTTTCTTTGTGATCTTGACTTGACCCCATCAAGGTTGGAATTTTGAAGCTCATAGTTGTCTATTTTAATTTGTAGTATGATTTTGATCCAAGAGGTCCGTGATCCCATGAAATTTAAGCTCATTCTAGTTTCTCTTTCAAATATATTTAATTATATACACTATAAAATGCTAAGATTCCAGCTGCTCTGCCTTAATTAGGATATAAAGAATTATGAAGTGACCCAATCTTTTCCCTTTTTAGGGCCAATATGAAACTTAATTTTGTATTTCTTCTAGTTGCAATTGAAAGTAATTGATTTGTTTCTTTTTCTTGTTTCTAATTATTAAGCTAATTATGTCGAACAAGTTACAGCAAACCTCTCTGATTAAGATCTTGCAAACAAAATGGTGACATGTGAACACATCCAAAAAATTAAAAAAAACTATTGATGATAAATATTTCATCATTATTTAAAAAAAAAATTAAAATACAAAAACGATTACCACTTTAGTGGAATAATTAGGTATCTGGGTCCCATAATTATGGTGGTGGCAAGCATAATTACATGCCTTGGTGCAGGCAACATACAGAAACCAAACATTTCTTATTTGATACTCGAAACTTTGCAAGTAAGGCAGGCGCCAACCACTATTTTTTTTTTTTCTTTTTGAGATTCCTTGTAGGGCATGGTTGCTGGTTAATTATGTATGATAAATAAATATATCTTGCCTAGATATATATCATCGTGCACTATTTTGAGTTACAGTCACAGAAAGTTTCTTTGAGATGAACTCTATGGCAAATATATGGCAAAGGTATATATATATATTATTTCATAATTATATATAAAATCTATCTCCAAAGCTTAATTAGGTGACCTATAACTTGAGTTGACTTATAAACACGTGTCTCCCACCCTAAATTAAGAAATTGTTTAGTAACGCTAAAAAATTTAATTTTTTTTTTAAAAATTTAATATAGTTTGTATGTTTTGAATTATTTTAATGTGCTAATGTTAAAAATAATTTATAAAAAATAAAAAATAATAATTAACATATATTTCGATACGAAAAATTATTTAAAAAATCACTGCTATCACACTATAAAATACACTCAAATCTTTCGTGGATTGAAAGATGCACACACTCGATGGTAAACTTGTCTGTTTAAGTTCTACGACTTTCAAAGCAGATCACTGGTACTTGATATATACAAGAGTTTTCAATTTACTGTTTAAGAGTGAAAACTCTTGTATACATCAGTGATCTGCTTTGAAAGTCGTAGAACTTAGCCTTTTGTGATCACTGCTACTTTAATTCTCTTGACTTGACTCCATTAATGTAGCCCGGAATGTGGGATCGAAGTGTCTGCTCCTCCTGTGCATGATAGCAAAGAAAAATAAAACTTTATTCCATCAGGCCAATGGTTTATGATCAGCCACCAGAATCTAGCCAGTAGTACTGCCACTGCCACACGACGTTATACTAGCTAGTTGGTGTTTTGATTTCAGACCCACCACACCAGTGGTGACCACAGATTGGAATTTGAACGGGACAGGTGGTTTCCAAAATTTGAAAATGCCAATTTTTGCCTAAACCAGATTCATTATTGCTGGGTTTTTAACCTATTCCTTTTCTATATATATATATCATGAACGATTATATATTTTCAAGAACCAAACTATGAAAAAGAACATGGTGATTAAAATTTTATTTGAATTAATTACTTCAACTTGATTAGAAGCTACGTGAAGATGGTTATAAAAAACATTAAAGAGTTGAACCCTGAAGAAAAGTTAAAAAGGATTAAAATAATATTATTTTGATAAAAAAAATATTTTTTAAAACAATTAATAGATCAAGCACATCAAATCTCAATCTATTGCTATCTGTAAATAATATTAATTGCTTGATGGTTGGTGTTTTATAAGATTAGAAATTCGTTCTCTCAAAAAATATTAACAATTAATTTTCCAAATTAACTTCTAATATTGATGGAAGACATGAGATGGCATGCTGTGTGCTTAAGACAGCATGTCATCTTATACCAAAAAAATAAAAAAGACAACATGCCATCCATTGTCGTGCGATACAAGGTTAGCTTATACTGTTGCTACGTTATCATCTCCATGGCCCATCATATTATGATGCATTTAATTGCAGATATTTTAGCTTCTACAATAAATTAAATTATCATATTTTCATCTCCTCCATTGCTATTGACAATCGGTTGTGTTTAATTTAGCTAGCAACCGATACCCCTGAAGATACATAGAAAAATGTTTGTGCAATTGTTGAGGAATATCTTTGATTAATTAGCATATTCTTGAATTTTGTTATTAAACTTGATTTTTCTTAATAATCAACTTAGCAATCTATTGAACTAAGACCTCGTTTGTTTGCTGGAAAATAGTTTTTATTTAGAAAGTGAATTTCGGGGAAAGTGAATTCCGATGTTTGGTAATCTATTGAACTTGATTAATTAGCATATTCTTGAATTTTGTTATTAAACTTGATTTTTCTTAATAATCAACTTAGCAATCTATTGAACTAAGACCTCGTTTGTTTGCTGGAAAATAGTTTTTATTTAGAAAGTGAATTTCGGGGAAAGTGAATTCCGATGTTTGGTAATGTAATGGAAAATAAGTTGGAAAACATTTTTCAGTATTTGGTTATGTCATGAAAAATGAGTTGGAAAATAACTTATTAATGTTTTATTTTTCTCAAGTTTATTAAAATAATAAGTAAAAAATCTTACAAATTAAAAAGTTGAATGAGAATGAAATTGAAAAAAATATAATTTCATAAATTATCTCAAATAAAATAAATAATAATCAAAATAATAGAGAACAGATCTAAAAAATTAAAAAAATAAAAGATGAAGAAATTAAAATAATAATAATTAACATTTCATAAATTATTTTAAATAAAATAAGTAACAATCAAAAGAATAAGGACCAAATTTGATAGATAAAAAATTTCAATAAAAAAATGATAAGGAAAAAGCAAATAGCAATTATAAAAATAATGACTAAAATTAATATAAAAATTAAATTTTAAGAGATGAAATTGAAAAATAAATATTCAAAACAAATTATATATAACAATCAAAAGTTTAAGGATCAAATTTGATATAATCAGCAAATAATGACATTTCTAATTTTTTCACAACTTCCGGAAAGTATTTTCCGCTCAAATTTTCCAGGAAAACACTTTCCTGAAAACCAAGCCAAATTTTCCTTTAACTGGAAAGTGTTTTCCGTTGACCAACTTTTCTAATGGCAAACAAACACATGAAAGTTTGAAAAATGGTTTTCCGAAAACCACTTTCCGGAAAACAAACACAGCCAAAAGGAAAAACACTTTCCTGGAAATCAAACCAAATTTTTCTTTGACTTCCGTTGACCAACTTTTCTAATGGCAAACAAACACATGAAAGTTTGGAAAGTGGTTTCCCGGAAACTATTTTCTGGGAAACAAACATGGTCTAAACTCTAATCTAAATCAAGTTTTATATCAAATCAAATAATTAGAATTAATTCGGTTGATCCAGTCAAAATCTAAGTGATATTTTCTACCAGTCATCCAGGTTTTTTTAAACATATACAGACGACTAAGTCATGTCAAGAAAAATCTTACATGATTTAATTTTCAATTAATTTGGGTTAGGAAAAGAGTCAAACGAGAAGTTTCAAGGTTATGAGGTAAACCGAATTTAATAACAATATCAAATAGTTTTTTTATAACCTCAACTTTTTTTATGTTCAAATTGTTATTTGATTCAATCATAGCATAGTGTGGACATGTAACTAGTTTATATCTATATTATAAGAATTTTCTTTTGTAGCATCGTGGTTTCACAGTTTGTTTTGTATTTATTTTCTGCCATATGGATGCTTTCCTTGTTAAAAGAAAATTAAGGTAGATTTTGTATTTAATTTCTCTTGCAGCGGTTAATATTTTTATTATTAACATTAATATTTTTCCATAAATGAGATAAAAGAAAGTATATTGAACTAAATATAAAAATAATTTATTATAACAAATATAGTATTATTAACTTACCAGTTATTTTCTTATATTATTTTCTTTCCAAATGTTAGGCCTAATTAAACAAATCTCAACAGTAAGTAACATGAAAAAAAAAACCCGTTAAGCCTCTTCTCTTCCTCTCGAACCAAAAAGGAAAATATAAAAATAAAATCATAGTTATTTATTTATTTATCCGGTCTTTCAATTTTCTAAAAAAATATATTAATGCGATCTTTCCCTTCGATTCTCGTTCAATTTAATATTAATTCTTCAAATGTGGCCTAGCATGTGCCTGGCACATCCTTTTTTGTTGACACGTCGTAAAGAAATTTATCACTTTTATGTATATTACATAACCGATTGATGCATATTAAATAAGTGTTCGAGAGTTTTTCCTTTTTGGTATTTTTTAAAAGTATATTTAAAAAATATTAATCTAATGCTTTTTAATGCTTTTCAATTATTTTAATATAGTAATATAAAAATTAAAAAAAATTATTTTAATTTATTTTTAAATAAAAAATATTTTAAAAAAATTCTGCATTACAGCACTAAACACGAGTTTAATCATTAACATGTATTTTTTTATAATAACTAGTAGAGCTTTTAATTATTTTTTTTACATTGTCTCCATTGTTAAGTAATCGATCTTAGTGAGGTTCTGAATTACACTTGATTTTTTAAATATTATAATGATTTTTGAACAACCAACGAAAAATGTTTTAAGTTTCAAACTAAATTTTAATATCGTTCCAAGTTAATTAAGCGGTAAAATATGTGAAAAATCTAAACAATTATTCTAAATCATGTATGGAGGTATATTTATAACCATCAACAACAACTTATTTATAACTATTAAAAAAAAATAGATTTTCGAAACAACTCAAGGGTCATGCAATTTTTAATCCCAAAACAGTGTCAAGTAATTTGATTTTAAATATCCAATTACATTAATATCGTTCCAAGTTATGTGATAAAATATGTCAGAAAATAATAATTTAATTATTTATTTTAAATTATGGATAGGGTTATATTTATATTTTCTTTTTTCGAGAAAATAAGTTTTTTGAACATGGTTTTTTATATTTGGATAGTAATAAATGAATTTGCCCGAATGGAACCATCATAGATGAGAATATTCCTTGAAGATGGAGAGAATATCGTGGCCCTCACATGGTGACATGACATCAACCTCAGTAATAGCGGCCCTTGCATCATGCTACTTCCAAATTCTCTTGTCAATTCTGAATCCATTGAACCTGCCAGCTGTACAGGGTATTAAAAATAATTTTTTATTGAGTAATGTATTAAAATAATATTTTTTATTATTTAAAATATTATTTTTAATAAAACAATAAAAGATTTAATTTTTTTTAAAACATAAAAATAAATACTTGCGGGGGTTAGGGACAAGTGTAGCTGTATGGAAGTATGATGGTGGGGATATAATATATATTCATGGTGGTCATGGTATTGTCAGTCAAACACTCACGGGGATTAAATATTGAATTCTTGACCTATTTTATTATAATTCCATTACGGGACAATTGTGTTAAGGTGGTCTTGGTATGGTTGTTAAACTCAATTTTGTATCTAATTAGGTTTAAAGCTTGAATTATTAGGTTATCGTGATGGTTTAATTATTTAATTTAAAATATTTGTTTTTAGAGTTTGTTTGTTTTTGTATTTTAAAAATATTTTTTAAAAAATATTAAATATTTTTATTTTTATCTTTACTTCAAATTAATAATTTTTTATATATATTTTTAGATCGTTTTTATTTTTTAAAAATAAACCAAGTGTTGAACTGTATTTTCAAATACATTTTAGGTATTAGAGTTATTGACAACAAGACCTGAGATTAAAAAAAAAAAAAAAGAGAGTAGAAAATCCTATCCACAAAAAAAGAAGAGAAAGAATTATGTATCTTTTAAGATTCCTCCCCTTGTTGATTTTGACTTGAGAAAGTAAGAGATATAATTTAATTAGTCTGCAAGAAATAATAGTTATTAACAGCCCAAAAGCATTATTGAATAATATTTTTATCAATCATATCTGATTAAAACTCAGAAGTAAACTATTCATGAATAATTTGTCTAACATGATCCCAATGAACAATAATTCACATGTCGGTAGTAATTTAGAAACTTCTGTTAATCTTATAATTACATTCTTTCTATATATATATACTGGTCACATGTAGAAAAGGATAATAATTTTAATGTTTCAATAATTTTATTTTTTATATTTTAAAATAATAATCAAAACACTAACTAAATATTTTATTAAAGATGTCAATTTAATCCGACTTCGATGAATATCATTTCAATATGATTGAAATAAATATATATTTTTTGGATAATAAATAGTGTATAGATATTGTTAAACCCACTTTAACTTAACCTTAAATATATATTTATATTATATAAATATATTTATAAAACATTTAAATTTTGTTTTAATATAATATAATATATACATATCTCAATATTAATATTATAAACACATATATGTTTATAATATTTATAATTTTATTATTTAATATATATATATAAACTATTTTATTATTTATTGAATAATATATGATAATAAAATAATGAATAGTTATATGAATATCCAAAATCTAATAAATAATTTATAAATATTAAATTTTTTTATTTATTAAATAATAAATATGATATAAATATCAAGAAGCACGACTTCCTCCGGGTTCCTCTCTCAAAACCTAGATTACTTGGAAAAATGACCATTATGCAAGCCCAACAGCTACACTAAGGCCTAAACTCAATTACAAAACAAACCCTAGCTCAAAACAGAAAATCTTGCTGGGCTCAATCCTTGAATTCTCGACATGGTAAAATCATTTTCACCAAGGAATTGTATCTAAGCTGGTGGAAACCACTGTCATGAAACCTGGCCTGGTATTATAAATTGCTCCAGGAAGAGTGAAAACTGCTTTAAATCTCGAAGATTGCCAAAAGAAGTTGGTATTTCACCAATGAATTGATTTCGATCCATGTATAGGAAAGTTAACTAATTTCCTATACCTGAAGGATGTGTCCGAAAATGTGATTTCCTGAAAGCTATCCCAAAATAACCCGTCCAGGTTGAAACACTTCCTCCTGTAGCCACCAGTGATCCTCCTAATCTGTTGTTAATGCTCACGACTTTCAACATGCTGCGTTCTGTCAGAGAAGCAAGGAGCTCCATTTCATCATCTCCTCCATCTCCAAGGTTATTACTTCCGAAATGCAATCGACAGAGATGCTGTTGTTCTCCAAGAGTATCTGGTATTTTTCTTGCTAAACTGTTATATGTAAATGAAACAACTTCAAGCTCAGAAGCATTGGATAATGAGGTTGGAATTGGTCTGGAAAATCGGTTCTGCCATAATGCAAGCCATTGGAGATGGGGAAAAGATTGGCTTAAATTTGACAGGAGGCTTCAGTGAAATCTATGGGCAGCGAAACATAAAGTAGCAATCAATGGTAGATTGTATATAGATGGAGAGATGAAACCAGAAAGTTCATTTTCACCAAGCACAAGACTAGTTAATCTCTTCAATTATTCGAACGTATCCAGAATTGTTCCCTCAAAAACATTTGCTCGCGAAGATTATCTTTCAAGAGCGGTAAGATTACCAATGAAGTGCGGCATCTTTCCTCGGAGATTGTTCTGACGACTATTGTGAGTATTGTGAGTTCTAACGAGAAACCAGATTCCATAGGAACTTTTACCTCCAAGCATATTGCCACCAACAGGGAGTTCTAACAAGATGGCTGGAATTTTGCCTTGTATGTTGTTTGCAAGTCTTATTTCTCAAAGCAAGCTAAGATTTGTGTTTAAATCAAATATATTTTCTAACCATAATTATTAATCTTGTCATATTTTCAGTTAAATTGAATCAAGAAAATCATTGACTTGGTTAAACTTAATTAATCTGTCGAGTTTTTAGTTTTTTTTTTTATTAAAATGATTAACTTATATTGATTTAATAACTCATAAATTTACCTGATAATATAGTAATGTATTTTTTTTTCCGAGGATCCAAAAACTATGTTACTAGCTTTAAAAATCTAACCTGCGGTTTCATTCAATAAATTTTCAATCTTTTCAAGATTCATGATTAGATTTGCAATATGTGAGGCAAAATCAAATAAATATACTTCCTAAGATCAAGTCCATCCTACAATCCCAACATCTAGATTGAAGCATTGAGCCCCAAACTCAATTACAAAACAAAACCAGGCCCAAAAGACAAATCTTGCTGGGCTCCATCATTGATACTTCAAAGCCCTAATCGCCTTCCCAAGTCAGAAAGCCTCGACAGAGAAAAATCAGCAAAACGAGAGAGAGGTGGTTCATTTCGAACACAAAGAAGGATTTTGCAGTGTTTTATTCTTACTTGAAGAAGAAGAAGAAGAGGGGCAATTATGGATGAAGAAGCTGTGGTGAAGTTTGTGGAGACGTATTTGAAGAAGAAAGGGTTCAAGCAAGCAGAGCTTGCTTTCCATGAAGAAATCCAACAACAACAGCAACAACAAAACAACAGCAATAATGCTATCAATATCCACTCGGATCCTGATCTCTCAACCCTACTTCACTCCCTCTCTCAGTAGCTCTCTAACCCCACTTTTTTTTTCTCTCTTTAATTTTTACTCAATTTGATGCTTTTATAGATTTTTTGGAGTGCAGAATGTTTGAATGGTAAAAAAATAATCGGTTTTTTGAGTAAGTAAGTAGGCAAGGAGTTTTAGCTGATTATGTACTGATTTTAATGTAGGGGAAGAAAGAAAAGAAATGGCTTTAATGGGCAATTGTTTTGTATTTTTGTAATTAGAGAGTGTGAAGATTTTAAGTAAGCATTAGTAGTGAAGAATTTGTCTGCTTTTATGCTGTTTAGTTTGGAAATATTTGTGTTTGGATTCATGGATTTTATCAAGATTGAGTTTTTAGAAAACCTATTAGGGTTCTAGCTTAAGTGAGGAAGTAAACAGTTTAACAGAGCCTGTACCTGTTTAACATTTAGCAAAAAGGAATAACCTTTAAGACAAGTCGAGGGTAGAAATTTGTCATCAAATGTTGTTTTATGTTCAATTAATGAAACTTCAATGACACTGTAACAGCCCTTTGTAAAAAGAAAAAGGGACTTGAAACAATTATGTGTGTGAGAAACTCTAAATATGATCCTAAAATTGATTGGTTGAAAGTGAAGATTTTGAATAAGAATGTGGAAACAAAAATGGGACCTGAAAACATTAGAAATGCTAAATTTGAAGGATGAAGGAATGAGGGATGTGCTTTTCTTTTTTTCAAGTTTTTTAATAGTTTGGTTAGTTATTCATTATTGATTTGAAAATTAATTTTATTGTTGTTATTCAGACCAGAGGATAGTCCAGCACGTTACCAAGAGGAGTATAGTAAACTAAGAACTTGGGCTTATAGTTCGCTTGATTTGTACAAGGTAAACCAGTCAATGATTTCTTCTTTGATGCGTGGTTCAATATTTGCGTATTTGTTTTGGTATATCATTTTTACTTTGATAATGTGGATTCCTTTGAATTCTGCAGCATGAGTTGCTTCGAGTGCTTTATCCAGTGTTTGTCCATTGTTATATGGATATTGTTGCTAAAGGGCATATCCAAGATGGTAAATATTGAAATTTCTGGCTCTTATTTTATCCTTATCCTAAACTTGAAAATTTCAAAGTGGCTTGTCAGCATGACAATTGTCTTGTTTTTTTTTTTTCCTTTCTATTATCGTAATTTGTTCCCAGCAAGAAATTTTTTCAATAGCTTCCGTGAAGATCATGAAATGATGCACTCACGAGACCTTCAAAAGTTGGAAGGAGTTCTTTCTCCTACTCATCTGGAGGTTGATGCCATTCTAAGATTTTGTGTTACTTTTTCCATCCTCAATGTGGTTAAATTGCTTCTGTAGAAAATCTAATGATTGTAATTTTTGCCAGGAGATGGAATTTGCTCATACTCTTAGGCAGAGCAAAGTCAACATTAAGATATGTCAGGTGGTTTAAAGGTTTTCTTCTGTTAGTTTGTAACACATAAGAACACTATTCATCAATTTGTGCAAAGTTCTGAAAAGCTGGTTTTAAACCTATTATCAGTACTCCGATGAGCTCATGATGCAGTATCTCCGGAAGTCAAAATCCACTATAATACTTGGGATTGTCAATGAGCATATTAACTTCCAAGGTATATCATTTTGCTTTGAAAATAGTTGCATATCCATGTTTAATTCATGAAGAAATTGGTAGATAAGACATGTTCCCTTCTACTGCTGGCAGTTTCTCCTGGACAGCCCATCTCAATTTCTGATGATCCTGATGCTGTTACATTAATTGGAAGCAGCCAGGATGCAGCTAATCAGATAAATAAAAAAGAAATACATTGGGGGGTAAGTGTGTTCTGCATCTTGTTTGTAAATGAGGAAGTTGTTGGTTATTTTTATTGCATTTGTGTTTTTAGGTGTTAATGTTGAACTTTTTAGTATTTTCTATAGTTGCTTGAAGATTCTTTAGAAGAACGCTTGGAGAAGACGGGGGGTTTTCTCTCAGATTCTGAAAAGACAGAAGGAGAAACCAAAGAGGGGGACATGGATGAGAACAAGGTAGAGTGCTCATCAAAAGCCCGCTTCTCCTCCATACTTGCTTTATGCGGATTTCATATACATATGTTAATAATTCATGCTTATTTGTAATTTAATTTTGTAATATATGCTGTCTCTACATTTCATTGTCATATAGGTTTTCCTTTCTATCAAAGACTGAGTTGTTTCTTTACATTGATGTCATCCATGTCCTGTTCAGAAAAGACCAATGGATGGTGGAAAGCAAGGTGCTTCAATAAAAAAGTCAAAAAAGGATAAGGCTGCTAGTGCAACAGCTAAAGCTGTTCGTCTTGAAGCAAATACAGTACCTGCAGCACCACGAGTCAAACCCGAGCTTCCTTTGCCAGTAATGTATTTTCTAGAATCTTATGTCATTTTATTCATTACATCAAAGACCTTTTTGTGATATATATATATATATATATATTATCTAAATGGGATATGGAACCATAGTTATAAAACTTGGCCTGGCAGTTCAACCTGGTGACCCACTGACCTAGAGGCTAGTCTAGGGCGGATTTTACTTCGTGCTAGTCTTTTTTTTATCAAAGCAATGTCATTTTCAGTTGTTTTTTTTTTTTAAAAAAAAAGTGTAGCTTGGGTTGACCTACCCGCCCAACCCGTGACCTAGGGGCCTTGGGACAGGTCAACCCTCAGGTTGAGTCAGAACGTGGTAATATGTGAAGGCTAACAAAGAGGAGGGTGTTGCATAAAAGGCTAAGGCTAAAGCATAGATAATGTAGATGAACATAGGAAGCTTGATTCTGGCACAACCTTATGGTTACCTTCTATAGCCTATGGGAATCCTTGCATGTTATACACACAGGAATTCTTATTCATCAAAGCATGTTCAATACACCTGAACACACACGTGATATTTTACATCTATATGTTACAACTGCCATGACATATCACATGTGTCTTCAGGTGTGTTAGAATAAGGTGTGTTAGAATAAAGTGAATGTGTCCTTTACACATCTTATGAGGACATGCAAGGTAAAAAACTCACTTTAGTTAGGCGTTAAATCATGGGAGGCTGCACAAATGTTTATTAACACCTAACTACTTTAAATTGTTACTTCACATGTCCTCATTGTGGCTGTGACTATGATCAGAAGCTAGGTTCTATGGGGATTGGTCCATTGATCAAAATAACTTTACCGATCATCTGTATTAACTAAGATTAATACTTGTTGACTGTTCAAGGTCTTTTTTCATTTATTCTGTCTTCTTCCTCTTTTGATTGCTCTATTATATTATCATGCTTTATCATTGACCTTTCTAACCGAACTAGGTTCACACTGTACATAATCTGTACCTGTTAATGCATCTTTGCATACATGACTATATTTTATGCCATGTTTCTTCCATAAGGTTCTTGCATGACTTAGGTCCTGCTGGAATAAGCAATTGATTCTCCTGCTAGCATAAGTTAGTGCTGCATTCTAAATTTCTAATAATTAATATATTAATGATTCCTTCAGGCCAGCTGAAGTGGAACAGTCTATTCTTGAGGACTTGAGAAACCGTGTACAGTTGAGTAGTATGACACTGCCATCTGTTAGCTTTTATACCTTTATCAACACACATAACGGGTAATTTCATTACTTATATATTTGTATTAACCTTCTCTATTTTCTTACATGATCAATTGCTCATTATTTTATTTGGGATCTCTCTCAGTTTAAACTGTTCTTCAATATCCCATGATGGATCCTTGGTTGCTGGTGGATTCTCAGACTCCTCACTGAAGGTTCTTCTCTCATACTTAACTCAGCACCGCTCCCACCATGATGCCACTACTGTTACTAATTCTGATTTGTGCCTTTACAGGTTTGGGACATGGCAAAGCTTGGACAGCAAGCTGGCAATTGTAAGTCTCTCCAAATAGGGATTAGTTTCTGTGATAATTTCTTATTTTTCCAATTCCACCAGCTGTTTTTGGGTACAATGCAAATCATCTTTCAGGATACTACTAATTTAAACTGTGTTCTTGACAAAATAAATTGCTGACATTTTGGTGTAGTTTAGGAAGAAAACAGCAGTAAATCTGCAGAACTAAGGCTAGAAGCAAGTAGGATAGAAATTGGAACTCTATATAAAATGTAGGGTTTAGGTAAAACTCTAGTTGAATTAATACTTTTTTACAGCTTTTTTATAGTAGGATTACAATAAAAGCTTTAATCCCAGCTCTAGATTGAACTTATAAAGAAAACTTATAATTGTAGCTATACATATATAGGAACATGTATAATAATTATTAAAATAAATACTGAAATGATAGAATACTAAAATATTAGTTCCTGCGTCACAATTTGATGAAGTATTCTGTTCATTTTTTGTACACTGATTATCTGTTCAGAAAATTTTTCAATTGTAATCAACCCAAATAACAAGTACAGAGAAATTTGATGAGAAAACAGTGTAGATGTTATCCAGTCATAGTCCTGGATTCTGTATCCTTCTGATATGGTTGTACATTGTAGATGCTAGTTTTCATGTCAAGACATTCTGGGCAAAGAGGACCTATGACAGTAAACGTTTCTTCTGCCAGCTATTTTGCAGGGTGAAACTGATACTGCTCCGAGTGAACATGTATTGGGGCCAAACAGTGGCAAAAGATCTTATACTTTGTTTCAGGGTCATTCGGGCCCCGTTCATTCAGCCACTTTTAGCCCCCTTGGGGATTTTATTTTGTCTTCTTCAGCAGATACAACAGGTATATTCTCCTGGATTATTCTTTTGTTAATGGTTTTTTTACTATATATTTTCTTTTCGGAATGATACTACACTGCTCTACTACAGTTCGATTATGGAGCACAGAACTCAATGCAAATCTTGTTTGCTACAAAGGCCATAATTACCCTGTCTGGGATGTTCAGGTATAAACTGGACCTTCTGCACATCATCTTGATTTGATTCTGCTGTTTTACTCTTTCCCTTGTCTTTTAATGACCATGATGAAATTGAGGAAGAGTATGGCGGAGATTTCCATAAT
Source organism: Populus nigra (assembly GCF_951802175.1). Classification (NCBI taxonomy): domain Eukaryota; kingdom Viridiplantae; phylum Streptophyta; class Magnoliopsida; order Malpighiales; family Salicaceae; genus Populus; species Populus nigra. Next base: position 1,405,008 of record NC_084854.1, read on the forward strand.
ACTTCATGGTCATGCTTCTCATACATTCTTCCTAATCTATTGGGGTGCAGTTCAGTCCCGTGGGACATTATTTTGCCAGTGCTTCGCATGATCGCACAGCAAGGATTTGGTCTATGGATAGGATACAGCCTTTGAGGATAATGGCAGGTCACTTGTCTGATGTTGATGTAAGCAGCTTTTGCATTCTATTTATTTGTCTGGAATCTGGATAAAACAAAATGGTTCTTGTTATTAAAATGGAATAAATGGGTGAAATTCTTTCAAGTTAACCTCCCTCCACAAATTGGTGTTTCCTCCAATGACAAAGCTATCATGTTGAGCTTGCTTTATGTATAATATCAAGTCAGCAAATTTAGTTAAGTGCATTACTCCTTTTGTTTTCTAATTTTGCAATGTCAATTATATTTGATTGGACTGCATATATTTCAGTGCGTGCAATGGCATGCCAACTGCAATTACATTGCCACTGGCTCCAGTGACAAAACAGTTCGACTGTGGGATGTACAGAGCGGGGAGTGTGTCCGCATTTTTATTGGTCATAGGAGCATGATTTTGTCATTGGCCATGTCACCTGATGGTCGATACATAGCATCTGGTGATGAAGATGGCACTATCATGATGTGGGACCTCTCAAGTGGCCGATGCATATCGCCTATGATGGGACACCATTCATGTGTATGGTCACTTGCCTTCAGGTGCAAATCCTAGACGCTTCACGAGATTTCCAAAGCATTTCTTAGACTTGATAAAGTTCTATGTATTGATTGCTAGATTACTGACCCAATCTTCTATTCTCTTGTCCAAATGTCAGTTGTGAAAGTTCCCTTCTTGCTTCTGGTTCGGCTGATTGTACTGTAAAATTATGGGATGTAACTACAAGCACAAAGCCCGCAAAGACAGAAGAAAAGTAAGTTTTCCTGTAGAAGTAGGCTCATGACATGTTTCTCTTCTCTTGAACTATTTCTTTTACGGGGACGTTTACAGTATGTGTTTCTTGTAACCAGCAAAAGTGGAAATACACACAGATTGAGATTGTTAAAAACTTTGCCAACGAAGTCCACTCCTGTTAGCACTTTGAGGGTAACTTGTCCAAATGCTCAAATTCTTCGACTTGATTTTCTTCCTTATTTGTGCCTTTTGATATTGGTCTTTCAGTACATAACCTTTGTACCATATTCTCGGAACAGTTTTCGCGTAGGAATCTCCTTTTCGCAGCTGGAGCCCTCTCTAGAAGTCAGTGACCACTATTAAAGCTTGATGTGACTGACTAGGACTTGACCAACTGGAAGTGGTGCGAGTTTCCCTCTGCAGGGCCATCATCACTTGAGATTTAACTTGTAATAAAATCAAAATTGCTGTACAATCTTGATGAGTTATGACACTCTTAAGTTCTTCCTTTTCTTTTAGCTTGGCACATAGTATGTTTAGCAATTTGCAAGGTTGTTCATCGACATCCACTTTCAAATTTTTTCCTCATTTTTCCATGCAGTCTCCTTGCTTCATGTGCCCTGTCACGCTCTTTACTTGTTTTCTAAGTGTCTGGCCCGGTCTGTGTAGAAACTTGTCACGTCATATATTTCTAAATTTTTCTATCCATAGCTTGAGTAAACTATAAAATATGGAGATTCCAAATCATAAAAGTTAAAGCCAACGAAACAGGATCAACAAGTACGCCCTCATCCATGCGATCAAGCTTTTCTTTTGTAATCATCACAATCAATAAAGTCAGATACCACAGTCATAACCTCATAAATTGCACCAAAACGACTTGATAAAATCCTTGGAGGTTTCGTACATTTCATGTCGTCCTTATTTATCTACCCGAGATGATAATTATCTATTTTATCTATTCCGATGATGGCCCCACAATATCTTATAGCCTAATTTGTGCGTCCGTTGAAACCCTTCAAAAAAAAAAAAAAATGAAATCATGAGCACATAATGCTCTGTTCTCAATAAAACAGTACTTCCCACAAACAGTACAGATAACGGTACAACCTACTGGAAGAAGAAAACAGTTTGGATTTGGGAATCATCCCTGTATTTTCCCGCCATCGGACCTTTTCTCCACAAATCGCCATACAAGTTTCTGCACCGAAACAAACTTAGGCACTACAAAACATAAGGTATGTCACATTTCTGGTTATTTTTTTCTCCAAGATCTAGTAAAAATGGCGTGTAATTTTTGCATGCATCTCTCCTTCCTTTCCATGCAAGACCTTTGAAGGCTTTTGAAGCCGATGCTTGCCGGGGTACTGGTGACACTTGAGTCCCTGTATCTGCACAAGTTTCATGTAAGCAATCAATATCTGCTTGCCATCTCTTTCGTAATAGAACGATAAACATGTACTTGAAATTTGTTGATGGGAGAAAATGTCTGCTGTTGCTGCTTTCTGTTATTTCAAAATGATTTCAGTGTTGACACCTACCTGTTATTTTTGGTCTGTGGTTATCTTGTTGGTAGAGGTTGTGAAACCCTAGACAAATTTCTCTGTAATTCACAGGAAAACTTGACCAGAAAGAAGGCATAAGATAATCTTTTCGATATAAGCAGGGAGGAGACTGTTTATTTTTCTTAACATATGCCTTCGAGAGAGAGCTTTCATTTCAGCCATCAGATTTTTGACAACCCCCCAGAGAAAAATGTTCAAAATGAAAAAACCAACAGCAGACCTTGATATTTCAAGTCAAATTGCCAGCAACTAAGAATTAACATCTCCTGCAAATTAGATACTGATCTGGGGCATCACAATCCCGCAATCATTCAATTTAGGACTAATCAAAACATAGAATTTGAATTCCATAGATTACGAACACATTGCAAACAAGGAAACCTTTGACCCCAACAATCACTACCTCGTACGCCTGGTTATAGCTTAATCCGGACTGCTAGTATTTGATACGATCAGAATTGACTAGACATCATGAACAGCCATTGCCATTTATGTAATAGCATTCCATTGATTGTCTTCAATTCTTGAATTTTCATAAATTGGTTGTTGATATCTGCGAGAACAAAAATCGCTCTAGAGATTAAGACCTTGAAAATGCAGGTAAGAATGAGATAGATGAAGATTTGAGAGAAAGAGCTTAAGGTTGAAGCCTTAGGAGTTTAGTGGCTGATTACAATCCCCCACCCACAAACTAAAGAACAAACAAAAAAAAATCCATCAACTAGTTACATGTTACAGTGTTGCCTGGCATGCTTTATGGTAATTAGAAGCAAACCAAATCCATCTATGATCATGCTTTTAGCTTACAAGCTGTTCGACATTTAGTTTTCATACGTAAACCAGAGAAGAGAATCAAATGTTATTAATGAAAATTAATTAGAGACTCCAGCTTCCAGGTACATTTCTAGGTTATATTACCTTTAGCATCATCTCCACAGTACCTCCAGATGAAAGGGAAGTTTTTCAATCATGAAACAGGCACCCCTATCACCAATGGGCCATGGGGCTCCATTATGCTTCCTTTTTTTTTATGTCACTCTCACCATTTGTTAACACAGGCACTTTATAGGGTTAAGGAAAATCAAAGAGACGAAAGGACTTAGTGACTCGGAGGAGAGTTTTTGAACTTTCCAAAAGAAATTAAGTTCAAAGAGGTTCTCTTGTATTTACCAATTCCTAACTTTCCACGTTTTCAGCATGGTGTTGGCCTGCTAAGATGATGATAGGGACAAATCAGCCGAAATTCGTACTCGAATGAAAGCCAAAGAAAACTTAAGATGATAAGAATGAATGCAATCATCACATAAATGCCATCACCTGTTACCTTATTTTAAGCTTAGTTAGCATAAATGTAGAAGGTTCGAATCGCAAAATATATAGTACTCGGGCAGAACAATAATATTATGGTTTCACTAAGAACCATGTACACAACTACAGCACATAATCAAAATACATTGCAGCAGTGTAAAAACAGCAAGAAATTGCAAAATTATCCACCGAATATAACAGCTTATGTTCATTTCGAGCAGAATATCATGCTTATGTATTATACATTTAGCTACAATCCACTAGAAAACATGCATTAATAGGTAGCAAACATAAGAAATATGTTGAAATGTTGTTGAGACCCATGTCCCTATATCCTTGTGAGCTTTTCATATTAATTAGTAAATCGAAATCAATGAAACATGTTGAAAGCATACCTCAAAGAGAATCTAACCTTAAAATTCCTTCGGATACCGAATGAACATTCCAAATTCAGTTGGCACAAAGTCATAGGTTCCCCGGCTCTCTGTTGATTCTACATATATACAAGTGAAGACCGAATTTTAGAGTTTTATAAATAGGCAGCAAACATGGGAAAATATGACGACGAAAATGGCAATGAACTACAGGTAAGGACTATAGAGAGCATGTAACTTTTGACGGAGTTGAATTTTGTGGAGAAGAAGCTTGTTTGAAAATTTAACAGTGATTGAGATGTATAGAGATCATAAATTTAAGAATTTCATGGTGCATAAACTCATGGCTCATAAATGCTAGAATCAACAGAAATTTCCTGAAGAAGGTGCCTTCATACAATCTATGATGACTTCTAAGTCATGCTCTTCTTCAAATCAATTCGGGACCCTTTTTTTATAATTTTATCTATATTATTATGTACGAATTTATAGGTATTATCAGAGAAAATTTGTAGTGCAATGATTGAAAAGTAAAAGAATTATATCAAATGACTTCAGTAAAATTCAACTAAAAAAGGGAATACAAGATCACATGTACGTGTCACTATGTTATGTTTGTGCCATCTTGTAAGATCAAATAAGGCTTCTGGCTAAAGTATTACACATGCATGAATAGTGCCATGCATGTAAACAGAAGGTCCTAAGATTTATGCATGCATACTACAGTACCGATGCATCTGCGAGTGTGTGTGAAGATTTCACGACATCCTATCACCTATAAAAGAGGTGCAAAGCTAATCTATAATCCAAGATTAGCTATCAAGTAAATATTTTCACTTGTCCAAGTGTGTGATCACTAACCTTAAGCAATCTCCCTTGTCTTGAGGTGTCACTAGGATCGATGCCATAAGCCGAGTGAGACCTTAGGACATGCATCCTGTTCATGCATGTATAACCATTGCCTATAACTTTATTTTAAACTTGACCACTCGAAATATTATAAAAAATCATACATCTGTTGTTGTATTCTTTTATAAAAATAAAAAAAGACGTAGCTAGAAGCCGAGAAAAATATAAAATTTGTAGATGAATGTTACAAATTTTCAAATTTAAAATTACAAAATGTAAGTAGAAGTTTGAAACTTAAAGCAAAATATAATTTTTCTGCCTTTTCTCTGTAACGAGGACTTGAAATCACTCATTGACTTCAAGCTACTATAAGAAGCAACACAATGCATGTCTAAATCACTAACTCGAATTAAGAGTAACAAAAGCTACGAGGGTCATCTGTTCAGGCTAATTGTACCAATCCTATAGTTGAAAGTGATCATCAGCAGAGCTAATCTTTTATCCTTCCTAGCTAAAACCATACCCCACCCTTTTCTTTTCTTTTTGGCTTTCCATAGGCTGGTCAATTCCCCATCTGATGATCTAGTTAATTCATACAAATCCTCGAGCTACCTGTTTTAGAAAGGTCGAGAAAAAAAATGAGATCGCAACACACCTCTTTCAATATGGTATAGAAAAAAGACGATTGCCAGAGTGCAATTTTCTTTATCTTTATTAATTTAATGGTAGCAACAATATCAAAATTATTAAACGTCTTTTTAAATTCATGCTGCTTCAAACACTTTCCTTATCCTTTACGAAAACCTTTCTAGTGTCACGAAATATAAATTTTATAAGCACCGGTTCGCACGCCATCCACATCACAAGAAAAGGTTAGTCTTGTCTTCATTTCCTTTATCACTTAATGTATTATATGATGGTTGAATTCAAATTTTTACATTGGAATTCTCCAAAACATCAGCATACTTCATGTTTAAGTGCATCCACAGATAAACAATGTATTCAGCTATTTTTGTGTCTAGCAACTCAGAAAGAACTTCGGACAAGGACCTTACATTTTTTTAAAAGTAAATTCATCATAATTGTATCAGGAAAAACAAGACAAAAAAGAGAAGAGAAGACAAAGAAATCTGTGTCAACACAATGTCCACATTCATATAATCTTGAGAAGGGCTGAAATGCCTAATTTATGCACCAGCTACCTCCACAACATAAACGAGTAATTCATTTTACTTTCCAAGAAATCCCCAAACTTTCCAACTAAGATATATTGGTAGAGTAATTAAACCCCAGATTATTCCTAAAATTCTCCCAACAAGCGATGATGATCATGTATCTGGTCCAAGAGGTGATTGTGCACGCACATGTAATTCTTGAAGTGGTAGAAGTCTATGCCGGGAACAAATCAAAATGTTGGAAAGAGGTGACAAGAGCTTTCACACGAATTATTTCATGAACTGAACAACTAGAACAGTATCAACTTTAAAATCAAAGAACGAACAAAATGTAAGTGTTCAAGGGAATTGAATAAAAAATGGGTACCTAGTCAAACAATGAGCTATAATTATATTCGACACTCCATGGATCCTTACCGTTAGATGTGTAAAGCAATTGAAGGCCCACGAGTCAACGCACAGAACTATCACATTTCTCATACTCTTGGTGATGACCCTGCCATTATACAAGAAGCAGAATGTTGTATATTGTAATTATAACACAAAATTAGGGATTAAGCACTCTTTCATGAACATATATAGAGAAGAGATGAATCAAGGTTATATGATTGTTTATAAAACCAGGAATGGATGAAGAAAACAAGAGACAAAAAGAATACAAAGATCGATGCAAGATCTGAAAAATATTATCATGACTTAAATTTTAGCAAGAGTACTGGGTAAAATAAAGTTGAACACAAGATATAGAACCTTCTATGGCTTTATAGTACACCTTCATTTCCGATCTACTCTCAGCAAGAATCTTGGGACATATCTTGATGTGAATCAAGAATAGAAGAAAAAAGTTGATGATTTAAAAACTTGAAAGCCAGGAACCACAGACTATGTGAGATTTTCGCTCGAATTTGCACTGCAAGAATCACAATTAAAACAAGATGAATATATGATAGATAAACCATTTGGAAGTTTAAATTATAGTCCTTAAGCAACCATTGAAATACTCTAAGCATAACACATTAAAGACATACATTACAAGCCAAAAACTGCATAAAATAAATAGAAGTCAGTGCTATAAATGCTGAAAGCTTGCTACCTGAAGTGCTTCCAAAAACCTGTTTTGACTAGATTCTGTCTGCTTCGTGATAAATGAGTTGACCATCCCATGCCTATCTGCAAAAAGCTAAAAAAAAAAAAAAGAGCACAGCAAGGAGCAAACTATGGATGTAGAAATTTCATATTTCTGGAAAGAAATCACTACATGCGATAATTTAAAGATTTCACGTCTCTTCTTTTGTTCTAAGAGCATCACTTGCACTTCAAATCAAAAGATGAAAAGATAAAACAAAACCCATTTCCAAGAGCCAATGGAAAATGATTAGATCAGTTTTTACTAAGAGCAAGCAAAGGACGACTCACCACAAATCCCTTCTCCATTAATACAAGAAGCAACCCTATTTGTAGCTAGACTAGGGTTTTGAAGGAAAACCCATTTTCACAAACAGTATAAGATAAGATTCAGGTGAAGACAGGGTCAAATCAGATTCAAATCTCGAGTAGATAATAACATAATCGCATGCGCAAGAGAAAGAGCAAAAGAAAAAGAAAAGGAGGGTGTTTGGCTTTGCAGAGAGATACTCGAAAAAATTAGCAAGAGAAAACGTGAATGAAATGGTCCCATGCTATATATATACTACCCTGCACAGTGTTTTGCCGCTATAAATTGCACAGTAATCTGGCTTAAACTCCATCAAAAGCCACGCTATTATACTAACTATAATTTAATACATCAGAAACTAACCAAGATTCAAACGCAAAAAAAAAAAACGAAACACAAATTGGATACCTTGCTGCTGCTTCTCCATTTTTTGCCTACTATACACCACCATCTTCATCTTCCAGGAGCCTTTTTTGTTGGGGTTTGTAAAGAGACGTAAAAGATGAGAAAGAAAGGAATTTCTGGAGCAAAAAACAGGCCGAATTCCGGCTCTGGAAGCTGACAGAATGAGAAGTGAGCACGCAAAAGCAATGGTATAGATTTATACAAATATGCCTCTGTGTGCTCACTCTCTTCTGTCAGTTTCTAATTTCCAGAAGAAGAAAATACAAAAAAACAAGCGAAACCCTTTTTTTTCCTGGATCAGTTCTTGAGTGAAAGATATAGCTTACCAAAAAATGGAAAGAAAAGAAAGAAATTTAGAACAAAATGCATAGAAGAATTCAGTCAGATCTGAGAAACAAGTGATACCCTTTTAAGGAAAGTTGCCAAAAGATCTACCTACCATTGATCACCTCTCTTTTTGGTGTTAAAACACAAATCTAAGAGATTTACGTGCACCTGATCGGATCCAATTGTTTTCAGCTGTTTAAGTAGATGGAATTCATTTGATTTGCTTGGAACACGATTTAAAATTATAAAATTCATTTCACTTGAGGTAACTTGAAGTGATGAAAACATATTGTTTATGGAATTAATTAACTTGTTATTATCTTAAAAAAAATTTCAAGTATACGTTGAAGAGAAAAGAGAGAAGAGTGCTAATGAAATTAGTTTTTAATGGAGTAATTCTGAAGCAAATTGCATCTCTTTTAGTGTAATTTGTAAGTGTAAATCTATAAAAGAAGATTTTGTTTTAAAACAATTTTGTTTTTACTCAAATCATAAATTTCGAAAAAGCATACTAGGGTTTCTATCTCTTGATCTATACCAAAAATCCAAGAAAACAAGCAATAATTAAACAAAAATTACCACAAAAATGGAATTCAAGAAATAACCCTTGTTGTTTCTTCTCTCTATCTTCTCTCTACTTCCACACACACTCACATCACCAGAAGGAAGGAAGTAGATAGGAGCTAAAACTTGCTTGGCTTTTAATAGGATCACATCACTCTCTCTCTCTCTCTCTCTCTCTCTCTCATGCAAGATGAACAGGTGTCGGTGACACATTGACAAGTGTCCTTTCCTCTTACAAAATCTACCAGTTTGTGTTGACGCACGCCCAACCACTCATAAAACTTGGAGTGGTTTTCCAACCACAAGATTTTTACCAAAAAAAAAACAGCAAAACCCTACAAGGAAAGTAAAGAAAAACTAGGGTTGGGTTTGTTTTGTCTTCTTGTTTGGATTTTGTGCGTTCGTCGGCTTGCCTTCTTGGGTTAAATTAGGGTAGATTCTATAAGAGAGTACGGTGCACGAAGCTTTTTCGAGAAGGTAAAAGGAAAAGAGAAGAGGCTTTTGATTGGTTGGTGGAGATTGTTTCGAGGGGAAGTACGTACGTGTGTGTTGCTTTCATTGAGGCCAAATTAAGACCTTTGATAGATTTATATATAGCCGTTCGATTGGACTTCTTTTCAAACTCATTTCCCAGCCGTTTGATTGTCATAATCGTGGGTCCAATGGTAGGATAATGTCTTCTTGGAAATGGGGCTTCATGCGACTGCGTCATTGAGGGAGGAGATATATATAAGCTAATGCTATTGGTTTTCTTGGGGTTTTCTCTCTCTATAAAAAGCCTTCTTTTGCATCTGTTACAACCCTAATTAACATGGCAGCAAGCATGCCACCCATTTAATAATTCCTCTCTTCGTTAGCTACTCTGGGCCAGTTTATTGTATACATCACTCATGGTGGCGAACCCTGGATGCCTCCAGGAACCTTTTCTCCGTTTGTTTTTGTGTAATTGGAGCTGTGTTTTGCCACAATAATTACACGTTCAAAGACGTTTGGTTATTAATTAGTGCTAAACCACATGTTTTACATGGATCGTGTAGGAAACTCATTTTTCTATCTTGGTTTTTAAAAAAATACAATTTATAATTACTTTTTTTTTTCAAATCTCAAACCGCAAAAGATACTGAAATGTCACCTACACGTTATAGTATTGTTTGGAATTGTAATATTAATTGTTTTTTAAAATATTTTTACTTGAAAATATATCAAATTAATGTTTTTTTATTTTTTAAAAAATTATTTTTAATATCAAAATATGAAATAATCCAAAATTATAAGAACAAACACAATCTAAATATTTATGGATTAGATCTGCAGCCTATTGATTAGATCCCTCACTGTTAATGAATTTGCAAATCCAGACCTTTTCTTTAGTACTTTTAGAGCCCGTTTAGCTACGCGGCTGCGGCTATATTTTAATTAAAATGCAGTTTGCAGCCGTTTGGTACAGAAAAATACACAGTTTATTGTGTATGTACCCTACATGTTTTTGCCTCTACGACGCAGGAAAAGAAAAGGCAGCAAAATATTGTTTCTTGCTCACTGTGCATGCTAATTGCACTGTTTACAGAACAGCACAGCATGAATAGTGTACTGTTCACTTAAAAAATAGCGAGCAGTGCAATTCACTTACATTGTTCACGTGGACCTTTTTTTTTAGTGTGTTAATTTTTTTAACAGTTTTTTTTTTAAAAAACTTGTTTAGAGTGAATTAAATTCCCTTGCATTGTGATGTGAACAATATTTTTTTCCCGAAAAACTAGTATAGAGTGAATTAAATTCACTCGCACAATAATATCAATTTTATACATGATACTATTTTATCTACGCTCAAAAAATTATGAAAACTGTAGTTCTTATCGGATGAATTTTGTACGTAATGAAATTATAAATAGTTTAATGGAATAACAAAAAATATTTTATATAAAGTATTTTTTATTTCATGATGTGATGGGAGTAATTAATTCTACAATATTTAAATTTAAAACTATCAATATTAATATATATATTTTAAAATTATTTTATAACCTCAATTTCAAAAGCATTCTTAACCAAATACATTAAACTACTTTTTCTTCAACTTCAATTTCAACCACAGTTTTAACCAAACACCTATTTTTTTAAACTAACCTCAATTAAAAATATTTTTTATAAAACAACTTTTTTTATAGCACAACCATAACAGCTACCGCAATACCAAACACACTCTTAATCAACAAAATTATTCAATAATCACTTGCAATTCATGTACTTTATCCTTTCCCGTAAGAGATATGTGAAATTTCCGAAACTCATATCAAAAGAAAACACTATGTAAATTAAGGAACACAAAACCATCGTTTTGTTTTTCATATAATATGGTATGTTACATGATGGAGAAGAGGGGAGTTTTAAAAGTTATAAAATTTTTAGGGATAAAACAAAATAAAATATTCAATGACTAACATGACAGCCCCTGGATATCATTAACTTGTAAGGTACCTTCCAGTCATGTTAAATATTAGGGGTGAAGTAGAAAAAAAATATCAAAGCATACCAAAATTTTTTATTTAGATTTAATCAAGAAGTATAATCTTCTATCAATTTAATTTTAAATAATGGGATCATTAAAAAATATTAATAAAGAACCTGCAAACAAAAATTAAATGAATAAAAATCAAAATTTAAAAATAAACAAAAATCACAGGGGGTGAATTTAAAAACATATATTAAAACCAAGTAAATTTGGACAAACATCATAAAAATGATCAAATCTTAAAAACCTCATAGCTTATGAAAACTTGGATTCATGTCCTATCAAAAAGTTTATTATAAGCTAATTTTAAAATATGAATTAGAAAAACTTGTCAAAGTAAAAAAATTAACAAAAATGCCTTAAGCGAACCCAAGCCAACAAATCAAACACATGATAAAGAACATGAGACTGGGATGATGCTATAAACAAAAAAGCTTAAAAAATACAAGTAAAAAAATATTTTAAAAATATTAAAAAAAACATAAGTCAACTTGAGCCAATTTTTTAGATCTATTACTCGAGTCATGAGAGCACTGGTGTGACCCCATCAAAAGCAAATCTAAAAAAACAAAGAAGTCATATTCTTAACCAAACAAAGATCGATAGACGAAATTGAGGAAAAAAATCAATAAAAAATAGCAATTAAAGGAATTAGAGCTAAATTCGATATAAAAATCAAATGAAATGAAATATTATTCAGAGATGAAATTGTAAAATACCATTCCACTAAGAAAATGATTAAAAAATAGCAATCAAAAGAAGTTGAACAAAATTTCATGCAAGAATTAAATGAAAATAAATGCCTAGGGGTGGAATTGTAAAAAACAAAACAAATCAATTAAGTAAATGATTCAAAACAAAACAAATAGCAATTCAAAGAATAAGTATCGAATTTGAAAACAAAATTCAAAAATCAACCAGGGATGTAATCAAAAATAAAATTCAATTGGAAACAATCAATGTAAATAAAAAAAAAACTACAAATAAAAAAAGAGAGACTGCATCCAAAGAAAAGATAAGTTGAAGGGCTAATATGATTTTTTGCATGGCCAGCACGCAATCCTATGAAGAAAGAAAGGGAGGGAAGTCATTTTCGACCAAACCTTGTCGAACCACCATATATGCGTCATCCGGGGAGGAAGAGAACACCAAGACGAATCAAATGATGCGGCGGAAGTGTCATTACAACGACTGAAGTCATCGCACGCGCCGTCCAAAGTCGATGAATTAAGTTGTTGAACGTGCTTTGCACGCATCAACAACTTTTTTGTTTTTATTTGTATAAAATCAAAAATACCCCTAAGATCAATCAGCAATAACAAACAAACCATAAAAAAATTACTGTCAAGTCCCCGAATCCAAGGCTAAAAAATTAGAATGGCATGGGTAATATAGTAATTTCATTGTTCTATAAAAAATACCCTTGTACAAAAGGCATTATACTATTTTATTCTATAGTTACATTAGTTATTTTACGGTGCATTTTAAAACATAATTACTAAAATAACAATACTCAATTCACATGAGACATCTATGTCATGGGAAAAAGACCACTATACCTCCGAAAACAAAAGCAAATGAGGAAATAACTAAGGGACAGTAATATCACCATCATTTTTTGCTAATAATAACTATGATACATACGTAAGCATAAATTACTGAAACTTAAATTCAGCTCACGACAGAAGATTAATTGCTCATGAAATACATTTAGCCAAAGGTCAAAAAATAATATATATATATATATATATATATATATATATATATATATATATATATATATATATATATCTAACTAGAGAAGGAAACAATAAGAAAAAAAAGTGTTTTGTTGAAGATAAAAATAAAAATATAAAACAAATTTACTTCTTAAATAATTTTAAAATTAATTTTTATAGTCTCAAAACAGAGATTAGATATACAAAATGCAACAATTAATTAATATTGAGTCCATATAGATTTTCAATTTTACTATAACTACCATACATACTCAGTACTTGGTCTAAATCAGGATTTAAAAAAAAAGAGTTAAACTGGATTAACAACTTGATTTAACTTTTTTTTAAATCTTAAAACATCATTTAATATTAATCCGAATCAACCAATGATACATGCCAGGTTTAATAATTCTACATTGTTTTTTGTGGTGTATTACAACATACTCTAAATGGTGTGGGGGAATCACTGTTCCCCACACACATTTCACTATGGATTACAACAGTAATACACAGTGATTCTTCTTCATTTTTTTTATTTACCTTTCTCTTTTTTTTTCTTTTTTTTTCAATTTTTTTTTTCAAAATTACTTTTGTTTTTTCAACTTTCCTAATTTTTCTTTTTTTCATTTATTTTTTCTTTTGTTTTTTTCAAAATTATTTTTGTTGATTTTACTTTTTAAATATTGACCTGGTTAAAATTTTTGCTTTGTAATTTTTTTCTTGAAAATACTATGGATTGCTGCGATGTTTTTCCACATAGTTTTTCTATTTTATTTCGTTATTTTTCAAAATAAATTTTTTGATTTTTTTTAAATATGAAGCTGATTGAGAATTTAGTTTTGTAATTTTTTTCTTTAAAACATTGTTTATTGCTATAGTGTTTCTCCGCATAGTTTTTTATGGTTTTCTCTGAAATTATCTTTATTTTATTTTATTTTTTAATATTGAGCTGGTTAAAAATTACAGTTACAATATATGAGGAAAGCACTTTAACTTTCCTTGAAAATTATTGTTGGTTGCTACAGTGTTTTTTCCCACATGGTTTTTTTTCTGTTTTCGTTATGTTTTTTCCTAAAATTATCTTTGTCAGTTTTATTTTTTAAATATTAAGCTGGTTAAGAATTGTAATTACAAGTAAATACAAGTTTTTCCTCAAAAAACACTATGGATTGATACAATTTTTCTTCACATAGTTTTTTTCCAGTTTCTTTTGTGTTTTCTTTTTTTGTAATATTTTTTTCCAAAATCATTTTCGTCGATTTTATTTTTTAAAATATTGAGTTGATTAAAATTTAACTTTGTAATAAAGCTTAATCATGTGGGGAAAGTATTATAGTTTTGCTCATAAAACATTGTGGATTGCTACAGTGTCTCTCCGCATAGTTTTTTTTGTTATAATTTTTTTCAAATTATCTTTTTCAGCTTTATTTTTTTAATATTGAGTTGTTTTTTAATTACAATTACAAGTCATTACAAATAAGACTAAATCATGTGGGGAAGTACTGTAGCTTTCATCACAAAACACTGTGAATTGCTACAGTGTTTCCAACATGATTTTTTTCCCTTTTTTTGGTGTTTGTTTTTTTTTCTGAAATTATCTATGTTGATTTTTTTTTTAATATTGGCCGATTAAGAATTTAGCTTTGTTATTTTTTTCTTTAAAACACTGTGAATTGTTGCAGTGTTTTCTCATGTGATTTTTTTATGATTTTTTCCAAAATTATCTTTGTCGATTTTTTTTTAATATTGAGTTGGTTAAGAATTATAATTACAATAAAGCTAAATCATATGAGGAAAGCGTCGTAGTTTTTCTCACAAAACACTATAGATTGCAACAATATTTCTCTAAATAGTTTTTTTGTTTATTTTATTGGAAAAAACGCTATAGTTTTCCTCATAAAACATTGTCAATTACTGCAATATTTTTTCTCATGGGTTTTTTTCCTTCCAAAATTATCTTTGTTGTTTTTTTTTAATATTAAGTTGGTAGAGAATTTAGCTTTGTATTTTTTTTTGCTTTTTATTAACTGAAAAGCTAAATCATGTGGCGAAAGCACTGTATCTTTCCTCACAAAACACTGTAGATTGCTACAAATTATTTTGTTCAGTCTCTAAGTTTTTGATCACCAACACAACTTTTTTTCCGTCATGAAATATTTACTCTATCATACCTTTAATTTCTATTACGTATCTAGCGCTGGTTTAGAATTATAATACTATCAAGTGCATTTGTTTTATAAGCCCGCGGCAACGTGCAGGCAAGTCATCTCGTTGATTATACACGGCGTAGAGGGCGGGGACCGACCATACCCTAATGCCCTACTCATAACCTTATAGTTTCCTTTTTCATTTTCAAATCTCAAGCAGTGACAATTTATAGTAATTTAATATTTACCTGCGATTTGGAAAACCCTTTCTCCAATATATAAAGAACGTCTCAGTTAAATTCAAAAAAAAAAAAAACTTCGATTAGAAGGGTCACAAGGAGATTGAATGATCAGTGCTTAGCCTTAAGGTTCATAGGACATTGTAGTAAGGTAAAGTCTTTGCATCCATGTTTTAAGTTATATGTGTGTGTGTGTATATATATATATATATATATATATATATATATATATATATATATATTATTTAACTGATAAAAACTTGATTGAATTAGATCAATAAAAAATTATTTTAAAAAATTAAAATGAAATCTTTTTAATAAAAATAATTGATCCTCCACCGATTAATTCAATAATTCATACTAATTTGCATATTTGTCTCTGAGCCCATAAATTAATATGTACATGAGTTTATTCTATAATTTTTATATTTTTTAAAATTAATTCATTTTAGCAATTGTTTTTGTAACCGTGCGTGTTCGGATCAGCTTATTCGCACCTCAACTAATCTCCTGAGGTCTTGAAGTTAACGACCATGTAAGCTTGCAATAACCTTAAGATTTATAGAATTCAAACCAATAATTTTTAGAAAATAAAGTTAGAATCTTACTAGTTAAACTGATTTATTTTAGCAATTTTATCTCTGCTGTTGAAGGTGGGAAATTTACACATTGAAAGGATCAGGTGCTCAAAACACTGTGCCAAATCGATAAATAAATTAAGCACAAACAGACTGGAAAGAATATGAATTTATGGGGAGTGGTGACCATGCTTCTAAAGCCCCTGATGACCCCTCCACGCATCAAACCTTTCTTCCCTCATTTAAATACTTGAAAGCTTGCAACTTTAGGATATGGAGGACGGATCTAAACTAATTCGGAGATGACAGAATCTAAACTTGATCACAGCTTGGAAAATTGGCTACAATTATACATAATTAATTGAGTTAAACATATATATGTATACACACACACATAGTGTCATGGTCAAGAAATGACATCTTCGGATCTTCCAACCAATTTTATGCGATCATACTAAATTAATTTCTTGAATTTATGAGAATTTTACTTTTTATTGGATAATTTAAGGTTTGTAGTTATGGTAGGAAAAAAAAATATATCCTAGGTTATTAGATAGATCCTTAGATTTATTAAAATTTTCACGTTAAAGCTATGATGAAAATAATAGCATTATAATTTGAACATGGAATTTTTTTTTCAAAGAAAATGGAAATTCGAATGCTCGTAAATGTTTAAATTTCCGAACTATTTTCAGAAGATTTTTTTTAAAAAAAAAATCATGCTATGATGTTGGGGAAAATTCAATGATATAAAAAGTAGTTTACACATTGCTGGTTCTGTAGCAGACAAGACTTGTCATTGCTTCTGTGCTATCCCCACACTCCATGTCATTGGGAACCTTTGACTACAAATCTTGATTGGATGGGGATTGCAATCCCATTTGATCACAGGTTTCCATTTTTAAATTCTAATAATAACTAGTTTACGCCAAAAAAAAAAAAAACTATTTAGTATCGGTAATAATTCTAACCCACCCAACATGTTAATATTGAATCTCTTCTACCTAATGGTTAAAATTAAAACATAAAAGTTGTTTTTTGATATAATTTAATATTTAATCAATTTAACAGATCTAAAAATAATCTAAATAACTAATAAAAAGTATGGTTTGTTTTTTTAAAGATAATTTATTTTTTAATATTAAAATATCAATATATTGGATGGATTCGAGTTTTGTGATTTAACTCATCAAACTCACGATCCAGATAATGAACTCTATTGAATTCAAAAACTTTATTTTTTAAAATTAATTTTTACTTAATTATATGATAATAAAAATTTATAAAATTAAACATAAATCAAATGTCAGGACACAAATTAAAATAATTTATGAAGAAAAGGTTTAAATTAAATAAATATTAAAAAATAAAATTAAAAAAAAATTATGAATATAAAAGAAAAAAATAAAGGGAGGCAATGCAAAAATAAATAAATAAATCCATCTCCTCTTCTATCAACAATGGAAGGGATCATGAGTTGACTTCGTAATTGTTTTTAGATGGATTAGGTAATGTTTTATCCCATATATTCATAACAATGATATGCTTTTACATCTTTCTACATCCTTATTTTTTACACGTTAGCATCAATGATGAGCATGGTTGGTTTGGATTGAAAATTTTCCACCAAACCAATATTTTTAAATCAAATCAAATCAAATAATCAGTTAAAGTCAAATGATTTGATTTGGTTTTTTATTAAAAAATAGAATTAGTATATGAGTCTTTAAGTTTGATTTTTCTTTTACAAGCTTTAATGTAATGGATTTTTTCTTGTTATTTTTTTCAGTTTTTTTATTAAAAAAATCAATTTGGTTTGCTTTGGTTTTCAAATCTAAAATTAGAACCGAACTAAATTTTTTTTAAAAATATTCTACTTGGTTTTTGTTTTATATCTCATGTCAATTATTTCAGTTTTTTTTTCCTGTTGCTAATTCATTATTTGTTTATTTTGCTTACCCCTAGCTACTACTATTATATATTATTATTTTGAATTTGAGTATTGTATAATATTTTATAAGCCATTTATCGTATTCTATTAAATATAACAAGATTTGTAGTAATGAAAAATAAAAAGATAAATGAATTATACCAAGACTTACTAATTGAAATAAAGCTAGCATATTTCACTCATTCGAGTCTATAACCCAACTCAGATTATATTTTTATTGGTCGGTGATGCTCATAATTTATAACTTATTACTAAAAATGTGTATAAAATCAAAGTTTATATTTTTATTTACGATCATACTTAGTCATATCTTCACTCATATCTATAAACCTCATTAAAAACTATGGAGTATATCTCTTAATTTATCAAGAAATATCATATCTCGTTATTAATTACATCCATGCCGACTGTAATTATTTATACTTGGATATTAGTATCAAGTTTAAGACCGTCAAAAACGCATTTTTATCGCCAAACAATGGGTAAACAGGGCTTCATCACCATTAATCCAATTATTGCCAAAGACGCAGCCCACTCATTAAAGGAGGAGAAACAATCTCTTAACAAAAGTGTCAAGCGGTTCTTGGTATCTAGCACTTTCTTTAACTAAAGATACATACATCATCAAACATTTAACTTTTCAGCAATGTTTGACTAACAAGGTAATGGAAAATGAAATCATCTAAGAAAATTATTTTAAAATTGAAAAGAAATAAAGGGAGAGGGCAGGAGAGATGAAAGGGAATTGGAATTTGAGTTTCAACAACTGCCAAAAAACAAAATCACTCCGTTAAGTGTATAGTATTGTGATAGTTTTTGCCATTATAGTTTAAAAAAATAATTTATAAAAAAAAGTATAAATTATAATGTCTTAAGAACCAAATTATAATAAAAGGGTGATGTATACTAATTAACTAAAATAATTTTAAATTTATAACGACAGCAAAACACAAACCCCAACACACAAATATACTTTAATCCAATATACTTTTAACCTAAGCAGTAGGCCAGTTGATGCAAGTTGATGTAGCATGTGGGAATTGGGGCCATCAGTCCCAAAAGTTAGAGCTACCACATGAACATTATTATAAGAAAACTAGTGGACAAGACAAGACACAACTTGATGTCTGAAATCTGAATGGAAACAAGTGGTTGGGAACATAAAAAAAAGAAAAGAAAATGTCAAAAGGAAGTCACTGTAATAAGAGAGGAAGTTCGAGGACGCACAATACAGGCAAGTGTACGGGACATAGTGGTATGCAATCTAGAGCCTATATTATTGTTAGCAAACCTGGGGAGAAAATTCAAGGCTTTGGGGTCCAATATAATAATAACACTCTTGTTGGAAGTAGTCAAATGTGGCTACTTTATAAGAAATGTATGAATTGATCCAATAACATCATATTTAATGGAAATCGACTAGGGAGTTGTCAGATTTTGTTTCCTTCTCAGGACATTAATTATTATTGTAGTTCTCGTAAATTCACTATCCTGTTAGTAGCATCGTAGTTCAATGTTGGTTTCAGAGAATAATCCAAGAAATTTTTTATATTATTAAGTTATTGGATTAACTATTTTATAAAAATATTTTTTATTTTATTTTAAAAAAATTGATACTGGCTTGACTAGTTTGATAAGTTAATTGAAATCTAACGGATTAATCGGATCACTAAAACCTTACTAGATTAATCAAGTTTTATCAAGTTAGTATTTATCCAATTTAATTAAAAAATAAATTAAAGTTAATATTTTAATTTATAAATTTTCTAGAGAAGAGTTTAACAATCACTGAATACCAGAAAATATTAATCAATAGCGTCAGAATTATCAAAACTAGGGTTGCCGTACTTCCTTCTCCATGTTTCCTCTATGATCAACAAATACATGTGTCGAATTTAATACTTCGAATATGAATGATGCATTAGAGGAAGAGATTTAGTTGAAAAAAGAATAAGAAAGAAAGACCCAGAGAGTATTTGTTTTTATATGATGAAATATTTTTTAAATTGTTTTTCATCTAAAAACAATATAAAATTAATGGTTTTTTAGATAATTTTCATGTTTTGATATAAAAAAAATAAAAAAATACATTTTAAAATATTTTTAACTAAAGAATATAAGTGGGTCCTTTCTGACCTCTACTAATATATTCAGATGTCAACTTTCAAGCACGTATACAGACAAGCTAGCCCATGCACTTACTGAAAAAATCCAGGGTTTGGTCACCTCCCTTTGGAATTGAAGGCTCGCCCAAACCAAGAGGTTGGGTCTAACCATCAAGCCTAATCTTAATGCTTGCCCATGTACAGATTTGATTGGCTAAGGATTTCTTTCAAATTGCCAGGCACAAAATCAATCCTCTCGGTTAAAATAACTACGTAATTTTGCATAAATCCCACTTAAAACTCTTAAAAAAACAAAAAAATAATCGAACAGCAAAAGCTGCCACAGGCTTAACCCTAAACAATCTTCATAGACAAGTACTACTAATATTCGCATGGATGAGCAGAAACAACAAACTCATGAGTTCGATACGACCACCGCCAGCCAAAGCCATTCTCTGTCTCAGCCTACAATTTCCTTTGGAGAATACTCCTGTTACAGCCTCCTCGAAAATTTTAGGATTCTGGCTGTTTTGGTTTGAGCCTGGTTGCGAACTCTGGCGTCCCCAAAAGTT
This sequence comes from Populus nigra, assembly GCF_951802175.1. NCBI lineage: Eukaryota > Viridiplantae > Streptophyta > Magnoliopsida > Malpighiales > Salicaceae > Populus > Populus nigra. The sequence goes on from NC_084854.1 coordinate 1,425,720, forward strand.
CCTGTTTGCAAGTAAATTTTCATAAACGACGTCGCAATGATGCATCGACTAGATGATCCAATGGTGAATTGAAGATGACATTGTGCATCACAATCCCAATGTCATTACACATTATCTATAAAGGCATATCTATTTTAACAAACTACCTCAATCTATTCTACTGTAGATTCCCAAACAGCCATAGATACCATCTAAAACCAAACTAGACTATCAAACACTAATGTAAGCCAATGACACAGGAATCATGTCTAGGATGGCAATAGATACCAAAACCATGGCTTACTACCGTGTGGAAGCAGCTCTAGGACATCAAAGAGAGCGAGGCATCAAGGTCCATGTGTTGGGGACAGGAAACAACTTTGCTTGCAACAAGCAGCAGTTGAAGAGAGAGGTCATAAACTTCAAGTTCTTCGCCGCTTTTTTCCACTCTTCGCCGCCTCACTCCCCTGTCCTTTGGATGAACTTCCCATCTTCACCTTTGCAGTTTGCTGCACTTTGTCTGAATCTGTTGAGGTCTCTTCATCATCAATTTCTTTCACCTTTGCTGAGCCTGATTTCAACTTACCAGCGCCGTTGACATTAGATTTGCCACCACTTTTTGAGGCTTTACCTTTGGTATTAGAGGAGGAAACCTTTGGGGGATCATGCCTGGACTTGCCAGTCTTCGGGGTTTCTTGCTTGGACTTGAAGGGTTTGGGCGTGCTTGTCTCATCTTCTTTGGACTTGCTAGCCTTGGATGTCACCAAGTCATCATTTTTGTATTTGCTGGCAGTTTCGGAAGCAACATCAGATTTACTTCCACTTTTAGTGGTATGATCCTTGTTTTTGCCATGATCATCCGATTTCTTAACTTTAGAGTCGTCCACGGATTTCCCACCAGTTTTACTGACTTCCTTTGACTTTCCTCCAGATTTTGCTGCAGCACTTTTGGATTTGCTGGAGGAAGCTCCACTACCCCTATAAATTTTAATAATATTTTATCAAAAATCCAGCAAATGAAACTAGCATACATTTAGAAGGATTATATTGAACCTTTTTGAGGAATCATCCCCCTTTCCTTGCTTAGTTGACTTGTCAGAATTTGTTTTCATTCTCTTCTTCAGGGGCCTGCTTCGTATCATAAAAAATGAGAGCATATCAGTGCATATCCATTTGAGATCACACAAGCCACTGATCTGAGGACGGACTGCATTACTTCATATCATTTAGGGTTTACTTGGGCAGTAAGGGGAAAACAATCAAAAGTTTAAAAGGTAATGCAATTGTCAATTGAGAGGCCAATATACAACAAGAAAGAACACATACGTTTCAGAAGAGGTCTCAGGACTTGAGTGATCTGCTGCTTCTTCCTGTCAATTAAATGTATCAGCACAACGTCTAGAAAATCTAGGAGACAACTCAGGTAGTGACTCACCTTGTCTGACTCAGAGTCATCACCAATCAACTCAAATTTTTGCCTTTTGAGAATTAAAATTTCTTCATCGCCATCAGTATACAAGACCTGCATAAATAAAATGGCATTTAATTCACATACAGACAGATCATTTTATTCTTTCAATTAGTCAAAATGCACAGAGACCTCTAGGTATATACATACAGATCCAGAAGGTTATGAAACAAAAACAATCCTTCCAGAAAAAAGACGAGACCCAAATAAAAGCAGGAAACCAAATTCAAAGCACATGTTAACGTATATAAACAAACTCCAGATCAAGCACCCTGAGTTAAGGTCACACCTTATGCTTCTTCTTAATCGAGTCGAAAGATACAATTTTACCTTCATAAAATCTGCAAAATCACACAAGGAACATAAGAAAATAATACACAGAACTTGAATTTATAAACATATGACAGGTGTATGTGGATATGGAAAATGAGTAAAGGAAAATTAGATCTGAAAATGGCAAATAAAATTTTTTTTTGTGACAAGGAGAGGCCTATTGTGTGTGTGTTTGGGGTGGGAAAGGGAAGGGGGTGGAAGGAGCCCAAGGAATAGTCCTGAATGGAGAGAATAGCTTGGCGGAACAAATACCCTTGATTAGTATGAACTTCAGCAGCATTATGATAAATGCTATAATACGAAGAAAAACAGCCTGGTTGGAAAGAATGATGAAAGCATTATTTAAAATGATGGGTCTTAAGTATCACACATCTAGGTATACATAAATTGCAGTTCAATAGTAGTATGAATATCAGCTTCAGCAACAGCTTATGAAAAGGTTACTAGAAAAACAAGAAGAGGTGAATGTGAACTCACTGGCGATCTTTTGGCCACCATACTTTAACCTTTGAACCAACCACATTTTCATCAAATTCTTTAATATCAGGTGCCTGCCACCACAATCACCACAATCACTTCTAAGAAATAATCTTAAAGCACAAGTCTCCAAGCCAAAGCAATATACACAAAGGTGATTTAGATACAGAAATAACAGAACCCAAAAGAGAAACACATGTTACACAGCTGTTGCGTGTTCTTATCCAAACCATATCAGCTGTCAATCATACATGGTAACACTAGAAAGCAGAAAATTAAGGAATAATATAGGGGACATGCTGTATTTTAAAAATAGCATCACATCAGCAGTCTATATATGGTTGAGTAAGTAAACCTCTCCTGCCTGATAAGTTACCTATTAAAATAACAGATAAGCATCAATTGTTATGGATATGTGTGCCTATAGGTAAAAAGAACACAGATAAGCATCAATTGTTATGGATATGTGTGCCTATAGGTAAAAAGAACACGTACTTTTTCATCACCAGCAGCACGCTTCCTCTTGGTGCTAGTCACAGGGGTCTCCTCTAAGTGATGTTCCTCTTTTGCTGATTTTGCAGCTGACTTGGTTGAATGGGTCTTTTCCTATGTAAATCATGATAAAAGCAACAAACAATTTATCGATTTGTGGATTTAGCAAACAAACAGCAAAATCACAAGTGTATGAAAATTAAAGTAGGTACTTTGTCATCATCTTTCATCAAACTTTTGGTTACATGCTTTTCAGAAACTGCTTTTCCATGACTCTGACGTTTCTTATCCTCGAATTGCTTTGAAGTTGATCCATCATTGTTGTTGCTGCTTCCATCCACTTTTTTAGACGACTGCTTCAGCGATTTTGCCTCCGATTCATCAGTGGTGTTGCTTTCTTTCTTGGATGCGTCCAACTTTTTAGATGACTGTTTCGGCAGTTTAGCCTCTGGTTCACCACTGGTGTCACTTTCCTTCTTGGATGCATCCACCTTTTTAGATGACTGCTTCCTTGCTTTTGCCTCTGGTTCATTAGTGGTGTCGCTTTCCTTCAATGTGCCCGCCTTTTTAGATGACTGCTTCTGCAATTTTGCCTCCAATTCATCAGTGGTGTTGCTTTCTTTCTTGGATGCGTCCACCTTTTTAGATGACTGCTTCGGCAGTTTAGCCTCTGGTTCACCACTGATGTCACTTTCCTTCCTGGATGCATCCACCTTTTTAGATGACTGCTTCCTTGCTCTTGCCTCTGGTTCATTAGTGGTGTCGCTTTCCTTCAATGTGTCCACCTTTTTAGATGACTGCTTCAGTGGTTTTGCTTCTGGCTCACCAGTGGTGTCACTTTCCTTCTTGGATGCATCTGTCCTCATTGGTGTCTTATCCTCACTGGAAGTCCCAGCAGGTGCCTCTTTTCCAGAGCATTTATGCAGTTTTGCTTCTGAACCACTTGTTCCATCAGATAACTTGTTTGGTACATCATCAGAAGATGGTGCAGAATGTTTGTTCAAGCTCTCTTTTTTCTTTGCTCGTCCACCCTTTTTGGAAAAACTTTCATCAGGAAGGTTTTCACTAACAGATGGGGAAGCAACAGGTACAGAATCACCCTCTAATGCCTTAGGTGAGGGAGGCTGATTGCCAGTTTCTTTTACATTCTCAGAAGATATTGCTTCCTCAACAGGTTGATCTTTATGAGCAGAACCAGGAACATCCTCGCTGTGAATTTTATTGCCAGGGGGTTCCTCAGCTTTCTTCTCAAAGTCAACACGAGAACTCTCTGAAGGCTCGGCCAATTTTGTTGGAGACTTCTCACTCTTCTTGCTTGTCTGTTCTGCCTCACTTTCTGTATTTACTACTACCCTTTCAGCATTTGAAAAATCAGGTTCAGCATTACTTGGCAAATCAATGCTTTTCAACTGATCAGTTTTGTTATCATCCTCCTGCTTCTTCATGGAATCTGAATCTGCTAAGGAGTCATCTTCCTCCATCTGTGCGACACCATTGCTCACAGCTGACTTTGGACATTTGTCATTTGCAGGTTCAGCTTGTTCAGGAGTTGCCACTTCTGTTGTTTCCTCTTCATTGACCTGGAAAAATATGAAAAAAAGAGATAAATATAAAATGAAAAGGCAAAATCTAGAAGGGAAAGTGTCATGCCTGAGAAGCAGCAGCATCGGATGATGGCCCAACTGGCTTGCTCTCTTCAACCTGCAGCAAGTTATGGGCATTTTATGAGAAATGGAATTCAGGCCACATGAAGAAAAGTTGAGCAAGTAAACAACTGCCAGAATCAACCAAAGACCATTGAGTCAGGAATTTCAATGAAATGCAATACAATATAAACTGCTGACATAACAATCAGAACAAAAATACAGAAAACTTCCAAATCAAATGTTTGTTGAAGCAACGTGCACAAAGTTACATTATGAACCAATTGCTTGAGGGGTACAATTCTGTACTGGCAGAGAACCAGTCCATTCTACTAGAGGTCATGATTTTTCAGCAATTGCTATCTTAAATACAAGGCAATACACCAAACAAAAACTTCAAACCGAGCACTTATGATACGACTTCTCATGGCACCAACAGTTAGGGCTCGACTCCAGGTACAACAAAGACTGGGACATCCAATCACAAAAAGAAAGGTTCCTATTATGTGCCAATTCAATCAAGGCATTTTCAGCAATAGAACCAAAAGGGAAAATGGTTGAGAATCTTCATTAATTAAATCATGTACAGAAAAATGACAGTGTTGCCACTTGACATATCAAATACAGTTTAATGATGGCGACACAAAATAAATCATTAAATGAGTTGTTAAATCAGTACCATAACAACCATGTTAGCTTTAGTAGGATGACAAGCTTACCTTATTTTCATCACCAGCATGGACATCATTCTGCTCAACAGAACCAGATATTTCTTGGCATATTGAACCAACAATGTCACTGTAGTCATCTAAAGATACGCCCAAAGACTTCACAGTCTGTATAAGGTAAGGTTTAACCTTCACAGCACAGCTTTCAAGTACTTCCTCACCCAACCTCCGAGCAACAGGTAGAACTTCCTGCAAAATAGTAAAAGCAGCTAATTCATTCACAGTAATTAGAATACTTATGGCCATAGAAATGATAGAAATAGTTCACCTCATCCCCCTTTTTCACACTAGCTAGTAGAAGTGACAGTAATTCCACAGAAATATCTTCACTTTCTTCTAAGACAAGGGACATGATGGTCTCCATTGATGAAAAGACATCTTCTGGGTGATGATCCCTGAAAAACAAAATAAATGAAAAAAAAAAAAACCTAAAAATTATAACACCCACTATTCAACATATTGTCATTTCCCTGAATTATGTAACCTTACAAAGCACACCAGAAATGCTCTTTTGGAATTACATGTAAAAGAAAGCATCAAGCTCAATTAAGTAGCAGTGTAGGTTTTCTTGTGCAGATAATATTGCCATTGCACAGGTTTGAGCCCATTACACATTCCATAAAGCAGCCAAGAACCATACTGGGTTGAAATTCATCACAAAATCTAACATTAACATTACCATATCATACATTTTGGAGATTGAATACTCAAAGAATTAACTCAAGATCATCGACGCTCCCTGTATTTCAACAGCAAGAACAAAAGTCATCCTGATATTGATGCCAAATGCCTGCCCATTTCAATGCCATCTCTAAATATGCTAAGTCACCCAAAGCTCATGGCCAAGCCCACAACGATCATGCATGTGAGACACAAGACAATCAACAAAAAGGGAAAAATATAATTGCACATTACTATCCTTGCGAACAATATAATCTTCAGTGTAATTTTCAGAGCCCGTAGCAAAAGGAAGCAACCAAACCTCAACAAAGATGAAAGGAAGCCACCAAAAAACAACAGAGGGTAACCTTTCCAATGAAGACATTCCTCCATACCTTATAGCCTTAAAGAAGTGCTGGAACATCTCAATTATCAGTGCATCACATTCAAGATCCAGCATCACCACACATGACCTAACCTTCGCAACAGTTTCAAGAATTGAGGCCCTCTTGACATATGACTGGCTAGATTTGTCATCTAGGTTTTCAAACGATGATACAATCAGCTGAAATACCTCCTACATGCCAACGAAATTGAAGAAGAGAAAAAAACAGAAACCATGTGGTCAAGATAAGGTAACAATATTACTCAAGCTCTAAAGATAATAAAAATTAAAGATGTCAAAACTGCAGACCTTCATTCGATCATCATCATAAGGTGCATCTGGCGCGGTTATTCTTGTTATCTCACTAATGCATGAGGCAACAGCAACTTTCACGTCAATGTTAGAATGCCTGAACAATTGATCGGTGACAAGAGCATTCTGTGAAGGAGAAAGTGCATTTTGCATTGATTTTAAAGGCGACTGCTCCACCTTTGACAAACAATTCTCAACTTGCTACAGTTACCCACAAGGAAAGAAGAATGATATCAGCAAACGAATAGCTTCAGTTGTTTAAATCTCATCATAAAATTAAATGTAGGAAATTTAGATTTTGATCATCAGCGTATCAAAGCATAATCAAGAGGCTCATTACACCTCTATTTTCATTAAAAGTAATTCATCATATTATAGAAAGGTCAAATAATCTCAAACTGATTCTTCCTATTCCACTCCACAAACAAAATGGCATTTTGACACCATGCAGTGGGTTGCTAAGAGTGTAATAGACAACAAGACATGAAGACACATATGTATCAATGATAGATATGGGTGGTTATCTACCTGCTTCATACCAGAGGTGATAAGAGAAAAGAAAACTTTTATACAAACACAGCAAGACGAAAGAAAACATTCTGCATATGGACATAAAACTTTTGTGAACCACTGTTTGAAAGGTGGGAATGCTTGAAGAATGCACTAGAGGCTCAACATCCATGCCTGAATTTTATATCATGAGATTCATATCGGTGGGGTGGCCACAGATAAAGTGTACTTAATGTAACAACAACGATATTGGAAAGAAATAATTTTCCCGAAGAAAAACTTGTCAAGGATACTGCCCATTTAAAAACCTTGGGCAGAAAGTAATTCACTGAAACTTTATCAAAGCTTCACAAAGTACATCAGAAGAGTTAAAAGAGAGTTGCCAAATTAATTAACTACGAGAGAGATGAAAAGGAAAGATATAACATCCCTCCTCTTGTTCTGTACAGAAAAAGGCAAGCATTAACAAAACGAATTTATGTTAATTGACTTTTATGCTTATTTGGAAGGATGACGCTATTCACAGCTTCACAAACCCTAATTAACTTCATATGACTATCACAGTTTCACACATCATTATCACAGAGCTAAAAATGCTGTGCAAACAGCAAATCAGACATGTGGATGCCCTCACCTGAATTGGAAAACCAGAAAATCCAACAGCTATAATCTCCATTTTTGGAAGGAGAAAAATTAATAGAAACCCTAATTGATCCCACCAATTATTCTCTATAAAAACTTTCCACCGAATCAACTGGGCGATATGGTATTCGATCTTTTAGGTGTTCTTCTCTTTCTCAATCTCTGGCTTCAATTAATTTGATTATCGATAAATGAATCATAGATATATTCCCGTTCAGCGGTTATATAATAAAATTTTCTCACCGCACAACCATCCTACCATTAACTATTTATAGTTGTACACACTTTCTATATAGCACAATCACAAAAACAGAAGGTATAAATTAATTAGACCTTTCCGACAAATCTTCTAACCTTAATACTGATGCCATTGCTATAAATGCAAAATTCAAAATAATCCCAAGCTAGAAACTCAGAATCTAGCACTTACACATACCCAAAAACAGACAAACTACCATATAACCTAATTACACAATCCCCAATGGCCTCAAACTCAAACACCAATATTGACCTTTTTCAAAAAAACCCACACGCGCACACACACAATTCAAAATTGTGAGCGAACGCACCCGCGAAACACATACTATGCCATACATAAAACCTATAAAATCAAACCTTTCTTCCACTTTCAAACTTCAAAACCCACCTTCACAACCTTGTCTCGGATCACTCACTACAAAAATTCCCACGCCATCAAAAAATCACTAAACTCTTCACTCAATTCCACTCCCTAGCTTCCACAAACTCCCATTAACACACACAAATACACCAAGTATCCACACATGCATTTACAAAAAAAAAAAAACACAAAAAACACATTCTTAAAGAAACAGAATCTTTAAGCATCAATAGCACATTACAACAAAATCAAAACCTAAGTCATGCATTCACAAACAAAATCAAAACCCAAGCCATGCATTAATTTACATTATCCAACAGTCAAAATAAAAAATTTAGGGCTTACGTCAAGAAGAGAGAGCAACTCATCAACAGAAGAAGGAGGGTTAAGAAGCTTGTTTCCAGCTTCCAGTAACTGTTGTTCAAGCTCTTTATCACTACTATTCGACGCCATTATTACTAATCTCTTTCTCTAATAAATAAACACTTAAATTGAATTAAATTTAAAAAATAAATACAAACAGATCTTTCGAAATCTACAGCTCTAATTACTTCAATCTCGCACCATTGAAACCCTGGAAAGAGATGAGGATTCAGAAATCAGATTTGGGTTCTCTTGTTTTTGAAACAGTGTGTGATTTCGGGGAGAAATTAGGGTTTTTTAGAGAGAGAGGGGGGGAGTTTCGATTTTTTTAGAGAGAGGGAGAGAGGGATTTTTAATTTATTTTGGGGTCAGAGATAATTTATTTAAAAGGAGAAGCATCGGATTTTTTGTGTGCTCGGAATTTTAATTTATCTTTTCCTTTCAAATCCGTCCTCCTCTGTGGGGACCACCACGTATATGGCTTTTATTTATTTTTTTCTACTTTTTCTTCATGCAAAAAAGAAAAAACTTTTTGGTAATTTCCTTTCTTTTTTCTAGGAGATTGAAATAAGAAAATCATATAAGATTTCATGTGTGGTGTTTCAATTTTTTTATTTTAAAATTTATTCTTACAAGATAGTTTATAATTCTATAATGCTAATCTAAATTTATCTCATATGTGTTTGAAATTCAATGATAAAAAATTCTGAAAGATTACTTTAAAGTATTTTTTATAAGTAAATTGTGTAATTTATTGAAAAAAATAAGATGTATCGATAAAAATAAATAAGGATTGTTGATAAATAAAATATATAAAAATTCATGTAATATTCAATTCATGTATCTTAATAACAACTAAACCAAACAACTTTAATTTTATGTGCAAAATTAATAAATGACGCGATCAGCTCACGCGTGATAACAACCGCTTTATGCTTGAAAGATTTATCACTTTATATTTTATTTTATTTTATTTTTTTATAAAAAACAAATCACACATAGAAAATAAAAGTAGGACGAGTATTAAAAATAAATTGTGTTATTAATTGTAATCTTAAAAAATAGGAAAAAATGGTAACCTTGAAAAAGGAAAAAATTATATCATTAACAAAATTAATAGTCAGAAATAGATATATCATGCACACTAGTTGGATTATGGTAATAGGAATATAAAACATTTAAAGTAGTAATTTAAAAAATTATCCTTTAATGGAATCCAAGAAATGCAAAGAATATTGTCAGTTATATACACAACACAATTGAACCCAAAATTTCATGTTTAATTACGTATGATCTGTAAAATAGATTATTTAACTTTTCTGGCAGCTTTTATTTACATCTATGCCCTTGCAGCAGAGACCTTTTCGACAGCCTTTGTAGCATGACATGCAAATAATAGAAACCTTTTCGGGCTTGCAAGTCAATTGCCCATGATGTTTCCATTTCTGGCCATAATGATAACGAATTTCTTCAAAATTTTGTGGCATGTATACGTAATACGCATGAAATTCTCTTTATTTTTGTATTTTTTAAAAAATTATTTTTATTTTATTTACTTCAAATTAATATTTTTTTTTGATATCTTTAAATTATTTTGATATATTATTTAAAAAATAAAAAAAATATTATTTTAATATATTTCCAAGTAAAAAATACTTTAAAAAGTAACTGTTGTTATACTTTCAAATAAGTAAATTACTAATCTTATTTCTTATGCAAGCTTAATTAATTTGGCCAATGTTGTTATAGCGATACGATTTATGAATTTAATGAGTTAATATGAATTAATCTAAAATTTATATTGTTTTAAGATTTTTTAAGAAAAAAATAAAATAAAAACATGGAGGGGCAGTTAATTCTCCAAAATCAACTTGCTAACTTATTTTACAGTTAATTACTTGGGAAACAATTATCTGTCTATAATTGGACAAAAGTTGGCTCAAGTAACGACAATTTATTTATGACATGTTTTGAAAAATAGTTATAATTGTTTGTTAGTATTTTTCGTGCTGAAATATATTAAAATAATATTTTTTATTTTTAAAAAATTATTTTTTAAATTAATGTATCAAAACCATTCAAAATATATAAAAAAATTTAAATTTTAACAAAAAAAAATATTTTTTTAAAAAACACAAATACAATCGCAATTCCAAATGATCAGTAAAATTCAGTTTTAATTTTTGAAATTCCCTCGAATTTGTCCTCAGTCTATTAACCAACCAATTCTTAGTTTGGTGCTCAAGCTGTTTTTTTCTCACTGGGTTTTTAAAGAATGCATTGGAATTTAATGGAGCCTATTTTTTTTGAATTTTTTTTACAGAAAACGCCAAGTTCTCTTTTAAAAATTTAATTTCATTGCATTAACAAATATAATTTTTCTTGTAATTTAATATACATGCAAGAGCGAGCAAACACAGCCGACAGTCTCTCGAAACAGGAGGACAGGAAGTTTGGTGAGGACTGTACCAATTCTTCACAGATGCAATCCATTGAAGCTTCTCTCGTACTCTCGTGCGAGTTCACTTGAAAAATCTGTAATATAGAATCTTGTTCAAATTAAATTTTAAATTGTATTGAAAAAAATATTATCTTGACAAAATCTATGAATTTTTCTAGTTATTTTTAGTTGTTCGATTAACCAATTTAAATTCAGACAAATCAACATAAAAAACAGCACTTAGATGAATCATCATGCTCGTAAATCGTAAACGGTGGTTTCTGCCATGGATTTGATAATTTGCTCCCATTGCAAACTCTTTCTTGTGGTTCAAGTTACCGCGAGTAGATAATCAAGCTTCGATTCAGGCATGTCTTCATAAATTCCTCCTCGGTGTATTTTGGGCAGTGGAGTGGCATGTGAAAACTAGAACGAGTGGGCAAATGATCAATCCTCAAATATTGAAAATGGAAGGAAAATTCACCGGGCATGGAAAATGATCGAGCCGCCGTGCTGGAGCGAACTGATTTGCACTGTTCCTGTCTCGATAGCATCACGTATCAGAATCGCTATGCACTGCAGTAATTACACAGCAGCTCGATGTCTTCATGCACAAGATCTTTATATTGCAGTTGCAAAGAGGAAATAGAGAGTCGGGAGAACTCTAATTTGATAAATTATAAATATCAATATATAATTCTTAACTTGTTGATTTGATGAAAGATAATATATAAAATTATTTAATAAAACCTATATAAACCAAATAAAATTATGAAACTTGATTAAAAAAAATGAATTCAAAAATAACTAGAAAATTCTGAAATATCTTTGAAGTCTAATTTAGGCATGATTTTATCCGACAGTTAATCTTATAAGATATTAAAGAGTCGTATAAAACTATTATTAGGACTTTACTTGATATATAATTAAATTTTAAGTTGAGATGATTATTTGATATGGTATTAAAAATTTGTTAATAAAACAATCACAAGTTCGAATCTTATAATTCTATTCTATTTCTTGAGACCTCACCTAATAATTTAAATTTTTAGACTAGGATAATTCTTTGATATAAAAAAAATGACCTATAAAACATGATTTAAAATTTCAACTGACATTATATTAAAAATCATGTATATTTTTTTAAAAAAACATGCTCGTTTGAGAATGATAGTAGAAAAAATGAATGAGAAAAGGCTGGCAGTGTTATTTATACCTAAAGGCCAAATTAAATTGCTAGCATTGCCATGGTGGATTCCTTCTTTGATAGAGTTTGTTATGATGAGTGGTGAAACTGCACCAAAAGCTGCTCCAATTATCACCATATCGAGCCGGATATGATGCTATCCAACAACAATGGTCACATAAGGTGCCCTCACTCTTGTACTCTTTAATTACAGAACGTTGCTCCTTTTACTTGGCATCCATGGCCAATCCTTCAATAAAGTAAACTTCGGGATCATGTATAGCTAGCGAGGAAGTCACCAGCCGCTGAACCCTTTCCATTAACACAGCTAATTAATAAGACCCTTGTGAAAACCAGCCAAGTGAAAGGAATGAACCATGAGAAGGGCAAGCTACAGCACCCTGCTAGAAATTATAGGGGCGTGACTTAATTTGAGCATACATACATGTCCTTTCAAGTGGAATAACGCTTCTAGTTCAACTTATATGCAATGAGAGACAGAATTTAGGGATCATCGGGGGTTAGATTTCTACCTGGATTGGAGGTTTAAGCACAAGGGAGTTTCCAGTAAGTGGTGCAAGAGCAATTCTCTACACAGCAAGGGTGACAGGATAGTTGAATTATTGTTGGTGGGAGGAACCACTGGTGGTGGCTTTGAAACACTCAGAAGGGATAAAACACAAAGTTTTATTTCAAGAACACAAGCTTCCAAACACAAAATAAACTTACAACAAGCTTAACAATACACACCCTCTCTTTCTCTCTAGTGTTTCTCTCTATTCTCTCTACTCTCCCACACCTAATAGCATAAGCTCAGCTTGCTATTTATACACGAATTCAAAACAAGATAATTCAACCTTCAAGTGTGAAGGAGGCTGTGGACGGTGGTGTGAAGGCGGCTGGCGGCTGCGGCTGGCGGCTGGCGGCTGGTCGGTCATAGCTGGTGGCTGGCTGGCCGGTGGTTGCCTTCCTTGACCTTCTAGATTGAGTTTAGTATTCAACAAATCTCCCCTTTAAACTCAATCGAGGGATGTCATGCCAAGCATGAACTTTAATCGGATAAATACTTCTCTCTTCAAAGGCTTTGTGAAGATGTCTGCAACTTGATCATTTGTGTTGCAAGATATTAGTTGGACTTCTTCATTCTTCACATGTTCCCGAATAAAGTGATGACGTGTATCAATGTGTTTGCTCCTCTCATGATACACTGGGTTCTTTGCCAATGCGATTGCTGATCGATTGTCTATATAAATCTCCGTAGGATTTTCTTGAGGAAATCCCAAAAACTTCAGCATATTCCTTAACCATATTGAATGGCATACGGCTGAGTTAGCAGCAACATACTCAGCTTCACAGCTTGATAATGTGACAATCGATTGCTTCTTGGATGACCATGTGAAAGATGTGTCTCCCATGAAAAAGACAAACCCTGTTGTGCTTTTCCTTTCATCCAGATCTCTGCATAGTTGGCTTGCTCACGTATCTCCAACGGAGCTTTCCTTTGACATTCAGTGCTATAGTGCCCAAATTGATTGCACCTATAACACTGGATATTTCTCTTATCACGGTTATTGTAACCGCCTCCTCTTCCTCTAGGAGTGAATGCTTGTTGTCTTTGGCCTCCTCTGGTGGTATTTCTGCCACCTCTTCCTCTGAAGCTTGTATTCCAAGAACCTCTTCCTTGGAATCTCTGGAATCCTCCTCTGGATTGTTGACTTCCTGCTTGAGCACTTGTTGAGGTCTCCCCTTGCTCATATCTGTCCTTGAGAGACAACTTTGCTTGTAAGGCATGCTCAATGGCCTTATCTCCATTTCGCTTTACAATCTTCTGCTCATGAGCTTGCAAAGAACTCATAAGTTCATCCACTGTCAACTTGTCCACTTCCTTGGACTCTTCAATAGCGACAACAACAAAATCAAATTTTGGATCTAGGGATCTCAAAATTTTCTCAGTAATTCGAGAATCTATGATGGCTTCTCCATTTCTCCTCATCTGATTGACTATCACCATAATTCTTGTGTGATAATCAGAAATAGACTCCGAGGACTTCATTTGCAATAACTCAAATTCACCTCGCAAAGATTGAAGACGAATCTTCTTGATTCTGTCAGCACCTTTGTACTTTTGTTGGAGAGCCTCCCATATATCATGTGATGTTTCAGCGGAAGCTATGATCTCAAATGTATCTTCATCAAGACCTTGGTAGATGATGGTCTTTGCTTTGTTGTCCTTCTTTCTGTTGATTTTCAGGGCTTGCTTCTGTGCCTCTTGTAAAGCTTCTTCTTCTTCTTTGGACTCTGGTTCATCATAACCATAGTGTACAATCTCCAAACACTCTTGTGAACCAAGGAATGCCTTTAATCTGATGCACCAACTATCATAGTTGTCTTTGGTCAGCTTCGGGATGAGTGTTTGTGTACTTTCTGTAGTCATTTTGCTCTTTTAATGACTATATCTCCTTCTGGGAGTTGAATTTGGCAAAACGGACACTGTAGATCGATCCGGAATGGTCGAAATAGTCGGGAACCGGTCTGACTTTGTAGAAATCGGGTCAGAAAATGGGTGAACCGGTCCAAAAACCAATTCTGGGCGTCGGGCGGTTCGCTGGGTTGAACCGGGAATATTCTGTGGAATATTCTATCGGCTCGGCTTCGGCTAATAGCGGCTCGGCTTAGCGGCTCGGCTTGAAAAAGGGAATATTCTTCGGCTCGGCTGGTGGCTCGGCTTGAGGCTTGGCTCGGCTTGGCGCGGCGCGGCTTAAACGGCTCAAATATGGCGCGCGTGGACGTCACTCGTCTTCTTCCTCTGGCGCGCGTGGGTGCGACTGGGCTACAGTTACCGGAACTTCAGGTGGCGCGTGTGTATCACCCCGGTGTCCGATTGAGCTGATTTTTGCGGCAGTGAGTTCGTATGGATGATCTCTACACGGTGGAATTATCAAAACTTGTTTTTGACAACTTTGAAAATTCGGCTATCCCAGAAAATACTTCTGTTTTCTGACGAACGGGGCTCTGATACCAATTGTTGGTGGGAGGAACCACTGGTGGTGGCTTTGAAACACTCAGAGGGGATAAAACACAAAGTTTTATTTCAAGAACACAAGCTTCCAAACACAAAATAAACTTACAACAAGCTTAACAATACACACCCTCTCTTTCTCTCTAGTGTTTCTCTCTATTCTCTCTACTCTCCCACACCTAATAGCATAAGCTCAGCTTGCTATTTATACACGAATTCAAAACAAGATAATTCAACCTTCAAGTGTGAAGGAGGCTGTGGACGGTGGTGTGAAGGCGGCTGGCGGCTGCGGCTGGCGGCTGGCGGCTGGTCGGTCATAGCTGGTGGCTGGCTGGCCGGTGGTTGCCTTCCTTGACCTTCTAGATTGAGTTTAGTATTCAACAGAATTGTGGGATAGCTAGCCCGCATGCAAAACCTTGTGGAATCTGCATGCCACTGTCATTCCAAGTAAGGCCAGAGCCGAGTGCGGAGTGTGTATAAAATTGGCGTTGGGTAAGGTATTCAGTAGGTGAAATGATAGATACGATGATTATGAATGCCATAAAAAACCTATCCTGAATGGTTCTTATCTAGGTTCACATGATAAATTCACAAATTTCTCGCATTCGATCTTTTTTTTTTCTTTACATCAATTACCGTTTGCCTTTCACTGGAGACTTGGAGCTACTTTGACTTTTGGTTTTCTTTGTCTTTGGTTACAAGATTGGCCTCCTCTATCCAGCTCGGGAGAGGAGAGGGGGGGAGGGGAGAGAGGAACATGCTCTTTCTCTTCAACAAAGCAGGTACAGAAAGCCACTGGTTTGATATAAAAAGGTCCAAAAACCATGGGTTTGGCCTTTCATGTGCTTTGGATGCACCCAAGTGCTGTGTCACTGAGAGACATGCATCAGTTCTTACTGTGCTTGTCTTTGATGGGTTTCTCTTTTAGTTTATGGTTTTTGCGTGAGTGGTTGGTGGTGGTGGTGGTGGTGGTGACCGGTGGGCATTGCCTTTTCACCGATTTGCGTAGGATCTGTCAACAGCGACACAAACCAATAAAGAATACCAGAGCAAGGAGAAGGAAAGGAAGGAAAGGAAGGAAAGAATAAAGATAGAGTAGCCTTTAAACTTATTTATTTACTAATTCAATTAAACATTTCTCGCTTTATTTAAACGCGACAATTTTTGCCGTGACTGGAAATAGCTAAGTTTAGGGACGTTGATTTAATATACCAAAAAATTTAATTTTTTAATTATTTTAATATATTAATGTTAAAATAATTATTTTATTATATTTTTAAACAAAAAAAATCACTTTAAAAAATAATACTTTCACATTTTTAAATATTTTTAAAAATATGTCGCGTCTTGTAACTCATGAAATATATATTTTTCATTATATATTACACGATGCATTTTATAAACAAATATTTTTTTTAATAATATAAAAATATGTCATTTTATTAAAATAATTTAACTTTAACTTGTATTATTTTGTTAAAATTTTTAAATTTCTAAGCTCTTGTTTTTTTTAACAAATCCAAATTTAAGTGAAGTTCCAACTTCCAAGTCAATGGCCAGTTCCACCCAATACCAGCTCTCCACATCACCAAGACTCCACCTGTCATCTTCCCATTGGCTCAACGCATGTCACTAAACGCAGTTAACTCCCTTCCCCCTCCTTCCCCTCCTTCCTTTCTCTGCATCTCATCCCCGTGTCCGTGAAAAAAAAACCAAAATAAAAAAGAAATCTCTAAATCTGATCAATCACCGTGGCTTCCTCTGGCCAGCAATCCCTCTCGAGAAGAAAACCCTCTTCATCATCTTCATCATCACAATCACGATCACAGCCGACTGCAACTAGAATCGTGTACAGAGAAACACTAATCCCTTTCTGGCAACAAAACTGGTTCATTGCTCTACTCTTCGTCATGGCTCTTGCTTTCTTCGGTCTCTCTATCTTCCTCTTCCTCAATCTTGATCTTGACGGCGCTTCCTTCTCCCCTGCCTCCGCCGCCTCTGATTCCGGTCCCGAGGTCAGATTAGTTATTTTGCTTCTTTTTAATGTTGAGCAAATTTCAAATGAGTCCCTAATTGAGAAAGTAGATGAGCTGAGAGAGAGACTAATTTGAGCTTAATTTTGAGGAATAATGTTTAATGGGTTCATATTTAGATCACGAACTAAGAGTTTTTTGAAACCTTTTGGTACCCAATTCGGGAAATTAAATTGTTTAGGAACTGAAATTGAGGTTTCGAATAAAGTTGGGGTCCTAATGAATTTTTGGTTTGTTTTAGATTACAGGAACTGAAATTGAGGTTTCGAATAAAGTTGGGGTCCTAATGAATTTTTGGTTTGTTTTAGATTACTTATGGGAGTGTTGTTAAGCTGATGCACGAGAGGACGAAGTATCGACTGCATTCACATGATGTGCCATATGGGTCTGGAAGTGGGCAGCAATCTGTTACTGGGTTTCCTAATGTTGACGATGCTAATAGCTATTGGGTATGTAACTCTACATGTCTCTCCGTTTTTGGGCTCTTTGTTTTGTTTTGTGTGTTTTAATTTTCATTTACTTGGCTACTATGGTATGGGCTATGAGTTTTTTATAACGTTTTTGTATTTGGAAGTAATTAGTGATTGAAAGTAGTTGAAAATGTATAGTTTCGTGTCTCAATCTTACATCTTTAGCTTTCTTGAATAGGTATTTGGATTTGTGCAAGCTTTTAGTTTTATAAAAATAGTTTTCTGCTACTCATGAGGTTATGATATTAATACTGAGAAATTTGGTTCGTGCTGGTGAAACTTGTGCTTGCGTAATGGCATTTTCATTGTGGCAATTTTCGGACAGTGAAAAGAATCCCATACATCATTTATTAGCGAATACAAAGACACAGTTGACCTTTAATTTTCAAGTAACATCTTTGAATTTTTACCGAATAAAAAGGGTAGTTTTGTTACTTTACCAAAAAATGATTGTAGAATGGCCTTTTGGTGTGGAGATGGCAAAACCCTTTTTTTTTTATTTTGGTTGGTAAACCGTGGATGGATGATTGGATGTTCTGTTGTTGTATTTGATGAGATGGAAGTTCTGTTTTGTAGATTGTTAGGCCTCAGCCAGGGATAAATGCTAAACAAGGTGACTCCATTAAAACTGGGACAATTATCCGTTTGCAACACATGAAGACTAGGAAGTGGCTGCACAGTCATTTGCATGCATCCCCAATCTCTGGCAACCTAGAGGTTAGTATGGGTTTAACTGTTCTGCATCTGTTTCTATTGCCTTTCATGGACTGTTGAATCTGAATAGCCAAACTTATATATAATAATGGCATTGGATATTACGGTTCATTATGCACATATCTACTAAATGAAAGTATGGAAATGATATGATATCAGAGATTAGTTGATTGTGGAGGCCCCTGTTTTACGGGGAATATCACTGCCTTTTCAGATGAAAGATTTCATTGGCCTGAACACTCACATTGACTTTCAGTTTCTGTCCTGAGGGGAAAAACGCATTGAATATTCTGTAGTTAAATGGCTTAATGAAGAAGTATTGATGTTAATCACTGTGTTGTGTAATGGTAATTTTACTTCAGTGACCATAGAATAACTTAATGGACTGTTAAACATGTATATTGTATGAATGACACAATCCACTCACTTTGCTTGGTGTAGGTTAGTTGCTTTGGGGGAGAGAATGAATCTGATACCGGAGATTACTGGAGGTGAACTTATATAACATTCTTTCAAGTTTTTCTTATGCCTTGAACTTCTTTGTCTGGAAACTCATGCTACCTTCCTTTTCCAGGCTTATGATTGAAGGGAGTGGAAAGACATGGAAGCAAGACCAAAGGATTCGTCTTCACCATGTTGACACCAATGGCTACTTGCATAGTCATGACAAGAGATACCAACGAATTGCTGGGGGGCAGCAGGAGGTAATAAAAAGCATTGCAGATAGCACTAGTAACATTTTTGAAGCTTGTCTTTAGAGACTTTAAGTTTGCACCTAGCTGTTATTTTTTTTCCCTACAACAGCCCTGGAACCATGCGTGTTTGGTTAACTTGACTGAACTAAAATCCTAACGGGCTTCTTGGGGTGGTGACTAATTTATCTATGAAAAAGGAGAAATAAACTTTGGCAGATACTCATAGTGGTGTTTTGTTTTTCGGCAGCAGAGGACAACTTACAGAGATCATGCTTCTTTTTTAAGTTTTCGTGCTTAATTCTTTTGTATACTTCCTGATCTATGTGCTAATATAGGTGTGCGGTGTCCGAGAAAAGCGTGCTGACAATGTTTGGCTGGCAGCAGAAGGCATATACCTCCCTGTTACTGAAAGCAAGTAAACATGCTTATGGATTGGCATTGCAAAAACAACAACCTGGGTCTTGATATCTTTGGTGGCTGGTGCCTGTTCTTTCATTAGCTGTAGATGTTCCATTAAATGAGGATATATACGACACCAAAAACTGATTAAATATGCTTTGCATGAAAGCATGAAACCTTTTGTATCTGAAGAAACACTAATTTAGCTTCTTCTTCTTTTTTTAATTTGTTTCTGAATACACAAGCAATTTAAATGCCTTTGAAATTTACAGATTAAGGAGGTAATGCTAAAGTAGAAGAATTGCAATTTACGATTTAGTAGAGCTTGAGGTACATTTCCAAAGATCTTAATTTGCGCGTGCCATCTACACTGATTCAAGCTTGTCTGGGAAGTAAAAATGCCCAATACAGTGATGCCCCTATCCCAAATATGGATACATGGGATCTGCTTGAGCCCTTTGTGAATGGGTAGGCGTGCATGTTTACACGAAGCAAATCTGCTATTACTTGTTGATGGACCGATCACTACACCATTTCACCTTGTGAAGCTGGAGCATTTTGCCTAGTGAAAATCTTTGCATCTTGCTTGCTTTTTTGAGTTTTAATGTTTAAAAGATTGGTGTTGAAGTTAGACCCATGTCAATCCGTGAGCATAAGATTGTTTCTTGTTCTTTTCCTGTTATCCAAGAACTTGATTTATGGTACTTTTGCTGGGCATGCCATGCTGTAATGGTGATATATATATATATATATATATATATATATATTAGTAGCAGCTTGATATTCCCATGTTCGTGGCTATTATTACCCTTACATTTTATTTAAAAAATGACCATGAGGTAAAAAGAAGAATTACCCCAGTTTGTTCTTACAATTTTTTTTTTATCGTTATTAGATATTTTATCTAAATTAATGAACACGCACCTGGACGAGACTCAAACCTAACCTCATTTATTAAGAAAAAAACCATAAAAAAATAAATTTTAATATCACATTACAAGTTCTTATTTTTTTTTGTAATAAATTAGGTGGAGTTTAAGAGCGTGTTTGGTAGTGTGGTTGCGGGTGCTTTTCAAATAACTTTTCGTGCCAAAATGCATGTCAACGATGTTTTTTTATTTTTTAAAAATTATTTTTGACATCAGCACATCAAAACGATCCAAAACGTACAAACCATATTAAATTTTAGCAAAAAAAAAAAACAAAAAATTTTTAAATTTTTTAGAAACGCGGCCGCAGCCGCGTTCTCAAACGGTGCCTAAGTCGTGCAGATATTAGATCAAGCTTGTTTGAATTGGAAAATTAGAGAAGTTTGGAAGATTGAATAAGAAAGGCTTTAAAAATAAGATCGAAAATAAAATATATTATTTAATTAAAAATATTTTTAAAAAGCGAAACAAGTTTTTAAATATATATATATATATATAGAAAGTTAATGCCTGTCGGTGGCAGACAGGAGCATTGACACAGAATGCTCTGCTGTGGGACGGTGATGCAACCACCCTTGAAACGCAGACCGTGGCCTGAAAGCTACCAATCTCTCTCTCCTTGATCTAAGCATTTCGAGGCCCGCCAAATCGGACGGTTTGATCAGCAAATTGACAGATCAGATGTATTTCACTAGGAGGAGCGGGAAGAACCCCATAGGATGCTCTCTGCAAGGACAACCGTCCTTGCTCACTTGACTGTCTTGATTTATGATCTCTTGCTAAAGTCATGGACATTATTGCATTACAATACATGGAAGTAGTGTGATATTTAGTTTTTTTTTAAGTATTTTTTATTTGAAAATTAATTAAAATAATATTTTTTAATTTTTAAAAATTATTTTTAGTATTAGCAAACCAAAATAATCTAAAAATACCAAAAAAAATTAATTTTAAACTAACAAAATAATTTAAAATAAAAACACTTTTAAAATAAAAAAAATACACATATCATTAATGAACAGGAGCAAAATACCACAGATTCAATGGTTGAAATACATGACCAGGTTAACTGGCTGCTAGTGGCTAAACCCTTATTGGCTTGGAAGGGAAGGTGTTTTTCATAGCTGCAAGACTTTGGTATAATAACACACGAGGCTTGCAGCTCAGTGGTCTTGGTAGGCTTTGCCCTGCCTGTGCGTCCTGGGTTCGAGTACTCGTGTGTACCCGCACTTGAGGGTTTAGCTGCTGTGGTCAATTCGTGTGACTTGTTCCGCCCCCGTCCCGGGTTCGACCCTCTATGTGTACGCCTGTCACCCCCGCGGTGCCTTACATGCTCCTGGGCTTGCAGGATGTCCAGCGGGCCGTGGGGAATAGTTGTGGTGCGCGTAAGCTGACCCGGACACCCCACGTAAATCAAAAAAAAAAAAAAAACATACATACTCTTGAAAAGTTCCGAGTTGTTGTTGTATGACATTGTTCAATTCTCTTTTTATCATATTAGATTTAATCGAGCTAACTAAGTCATTAAAAATTTATTTGGGCCAATCAAGTTTTATTGAGTCAATATATTTTCTGAATTAATTAGAAACCTAGCTCAAGTCAAACTCCGTATTATGAATTTTCTGTGTTAATCTGCTGAGACGAGTTGAATTTAGAACGTGTTTGTTTTTTGCATTCAAAAAACATTTTTTAAAATTTTTGATTTTTTTTTTGCTTCAAATTATTATTTTTATAATTTTGGATTGTTTTGATGTGTTAATGTTGAAAATAATTTTTTTAAAAAAATATTATTTTAATGTATTTACAAGCAAAAAACATTTTTAAAAACAACTACCATTACAATCCCAAACACTACCTTAACAATTATGGTGTGTTTGTTGTTGCGAATTGAAAAAATAAGTTTTTAAAAGTTACAAATTATAGTTTTTTTAAACCAATATTTCAAAAGAGTTTTTAGTGAAACATATATAAAATTATAGTGTTTATTAATTAATCAAACACTTTCAAATATCACCCCAACATAACTAAGCTTAATCAAAGTACACTTTAATGTCATGATAGTAATTATTTTTTAAAGTATTTTTTATTTAGAAATACATTAAAATAATATTTTTTTTATTTTTAAAATTTATTTTTAATAACAACACTTCAAAACCTTCTATATTTTGAAGGTGAGCAATGAATCTTCCTATATTTTGTTTTTTCTTTTGATTTTAAGTTTACATAACCAATGCCAGGACATTTGTTGTCAGATTGCAGAACCTTCTAGTTGGAAGAAGTTAGAAACATCAATTTAAGAGGATGGGCTCTTTTATTTGCTAGGATGCTAAAAGACTCCATGGTAGGCCAGACGGCATCCTACTGCTACAACGCTGCTTGCATTGCATTTGACCAGGTTAATCACCAGACTTCCCATACCCCAAAAGCACTAGGCAGAGCAAGTTCATCTTTTTCACCCTTTTTTCATGATTAGGGCAAAGTTATCTTTTTGTCAGACTGGTCACCGATGAGTGAAGAAAGCAACTAGCCCCACTCCCCCTTTACTCTTTTATTTTTTGGGGATTCCCTTCACTTGTGGAGTCTCTTCTTTTTGTCATAGCCTAATTCACTGCTGTATAGGCAAGGGATTCATGTCTGTAAGAGATGGAAAGGAGTTATTTCTTGGAGATCTACCCTAATTTATTTAAATCTGTAAATTAATTTAATGGCGTATGGAATATAGTGACATTTAATTCTTCTGGCCAGTTGTTGAGATAAATCATAATGGGTCATTGTGACTGTATCTGTCATAAGAAGCTGCAAATCTACCTGTTGAGGCAGGCAGCAGTAAATATACGACTAGAACTCACTCACAAACCTGCCCACCATAACTCTCAACAATCCCCTGTATCTTTCCCGGTTATAAAGGGATCGTTATAGTAGCTAGACCTCTAGTATTCAGCAGAAGCAGCAGCAGCAGCCACAACTTTCCTAAACTTGACCACCTCATAAGAGGAGAGCTACACTACAAGTAGCGGTCCTTTTTCCCATGAACTGTATTGGCTACACACCTAATGTAGTTTATTGTCTCCATCTTCTCCAGCAACGCATCCTCTGGCTCTTTTACCATTAAGAAAATGGACCCCTGCCCCAATTATGGAGATGCACAACATAGTTTATGATCTACCATCTCCTCAGCTGTCAGCGTCATATAAGAAAAAACAGAATGAATTGCCCTTGATTCATTCACCAACAAGCTACTGCTTCCAATAACTTTCATTGATGACTATAAATCAGGAAAAAGAAGCGTGTCAAATGTCAACTTTTTTCCAATATGTAATCAGGTTGCAAGAGGTGTAACTGGTGACAATAATTTCATAATGATGCAAAGCACTCCATAGGATGGACCCCAAATCTAATCCGCCGTCGATGTCCATCACATCCGGCCTATGGACATCGGCAGTTCTCTAGAATTTTATGGGTTTATGAGAAAAATTCAGTTCGAAGTTTCAACTCACTTGCTGTGGACGCAAATGGAGCTGTAAGTGCTTGCACACATAGAAGAAGTTATCCAAGATTGTACAGATAAGTGCTAATATTACAGCAGAATATATTTACAACAAAGCAGGCCAACAAGAAAAGCTGCAGGACAGGGAAATGATAAGGTATGGCATAAAGATTACAAAATGACCATACCCCACCATGCAATATGATGTAAAATATGAACCTTGTGGGGAGCAAAGTTGCACAGGTGCTACACGCAGTACAGCTAATCTCAGATTCTTCTTCCTCTGCTGGCCTGTAAAATATACCAGTAAACCAGGTCAATGCACATGTTGTGCAGCAAGTGAAAAATACTAATCAAATGAAAGAAGGGATAAATCTCCAAGATCTCACAACAAGAAGTAAAAAATTCAATCAATTCTGTAAGTCCAAAGATTCTTGTTTAGAGCTTGAATAGAAAAACATTACTGATTAACAAGATGACAGATTCGAATAGGCAGTGAATAGCCAGTCCATAAATATGTGCAAAAGAATATCACTGACCCCTCTTTCAAGACAGATGTAACATGGTGGGAATATAAAAATAAGGGCAAGGGGCCAGAAGGGTGGACAAAAATGTACTGCAAGGGTTGAAAATGACCCCCCTTGATTGTGGGGATTCTCCATAACAATGTCTATCTAGCAGGCAATGACAAAATCATCCCTCTGATTTTTCCAAATTTCCAGGTCATGCTATGCTACTGACAGGAAGCAACTGTAGGAAAAAGATCTCACCATTTCATGGTTGTTTTTAATTATTATATCATTCTGCAAACAGACTTGAAAGTCAAAGTAGATCTCAATGGAAGGATTTGTAACTCATCCAAGCACCAAAAACTGAACTTTTTTACTAAGTTTCTGATTAACTATATAGTAAATTTCAACATATGGTGGTATTTCATACATTACTATTGCCACTAGGAGAATAGAAGGTTTTAAGATAATGAAAAGAAACACTAACTTCAAGTTGCTCCTCTTCAATCCTTTTGTGATTGATCCAATGTCCTCAAAATGGTAAACTCTTGGAGGTTGAACTTGATGTGAGGGACTTGAAATGTTCTGATGGAACAAAATCTTGCGGCAAATTGGCCCTCTTAACGATTCTCCTCATATTGTTCTGCAAACTCTGCTGGACTAATTGTTTCACAGCTTTCTTTTCCTCGCTCATCATATCTTCTGTCTCCTCTAGACACTCCTTTGAAACGAGGTTGGGGTTTGAAGAAGATGATGGAGTTCCATAAATAGGAGCAGACACTGCTGCACCCATATTGCCACCATAATTCCCCGAAACTTGTTTCCCTTTATCAACCCTCAAACATTCCAAGATCCTTGAAGCCCTCTTCTGCGCCAAAGTACTACCCAAAAGCGTTAATTCAAGCAAGGATGATACGATTCCTGCCTCAATCATGGCCTGTCTATCTCCATATGCTTTGTGTGCCATCACCATCAATATGTAAGATGCCTTCTCTTGGCAACCTGGTGAATCGGTCCAATTCAAGACATCAACCAAAATAGGGAAAGCATCTGGCATGGCGCTAATTGCCTTTCTACCTTCCGGGGTTGATACTGCATTGCTCAAAATTGAAAGAACTCTTTCACTTACTTCCATGTCTCCCAGCGAACCCATCAGAAATGAGATCAAATCTGTTTCTAGAATAAATGAGATGTTTGATGGGGATATCGAAAGATTGTACAGAGCTCTAAGAGCATCTTGTTGTGCTTGGGACCTATTTTTGTGATCCAAATCCTTGAGGGAATTCACCAAGAAGGGGATTGCACCCGAAGAGCCGATGATCGGTTTATTCGAATCCAATGCACTCAACCCAAGAAAATTCGCCACTATCGCTTCAGATACAGATGGATTTGCAGCATTTGGAGATTCTATGATCTTTAGCATCTTGTGAACAGCTCCTGCTTTAACAATGGCAGCTTTGTTCCTGCAAAATTTTGTTAACAGAACCATATTTAGTCCACAGTAGTGTAAAATTAAATGCAAAAACTGTTTCAAGAAAATAACATGGAAGATGACTTGTCAAAATCAAATCATATAACATGTTAATAACAATTCAAAAAAAAACAGAAAACAGAAAACAACAAATGCAAGAAAATGACACTACATTCTTGATCTAAAAAGCAAATTAATCCACGTAATTCAGTCATGTATAACTAAAGGAAACAGCGACTTCAAATTATTCTTTAACACATCCAGAACATAGAAAAAGACTTCTCCTTTTATCAAATTAGGAGCCAGAACATTAAAAAAAAATACAATCAAAACAAAACAATGTACAAACTGAGAATGCTATCAGAAAAGGACTTCGAATTAACATCAAATAAACCATAGAAATCCAAAACCAAAAAACGAAAAACCTTTACTCTTCAAAATCAATCAAAACACAGAAACCATCTTCTCCTTGAAACAAAATCACAAATTGAGAAAGCCAAAATCCCACTTCAAGAGACCTCAATTGACATCAAATAAACCATGGAAACCCCAAATTACTTACAAAATTTGAGCACACAAAATCTAACTTTGAAAAAGACAATCATTAATCTTGAAAAAAATACCAAAAAAATGGGGATACTCACACATCATTTCCGATCCCAAGATTAAGCAAAGCATAAAGAGCATCGATTTGACACCCAAAGTCCTCCAAATCAAGCATTCCAACAAGAGGAGGAATGGCTCCTAACATGGAAAGTGTAACTCTTGCTTTCCCATCTTCTTTACACAACAACCTTACATTACATGCAGCTTCTCTTCTCTTCACTCCTTCATCAACTTGCAATTCTCTAACAACCCTTTTCATCCCTTCCAATACCTCAACTTTCTTCCTGGTCTCACTCTCACTCTCCACCTCCGCCATACTCAACAGATCTGACAACTTCTCTGATTTCCCATTTCTTGCTTTAACTCTTCCTTTCTCTCCTTCAACATTCAAGTTTTGCTGATTCCCATTTTCTTCTTTTCTTGAATTACTAGTAACACTAAGCGTTGTCTTGTTCTGTTTCTCTCTTGAAACACTAGCGGTGGCATTGGTAGCGGTGGTGGTGAAAGAGGGGATGTCATCTTCGTAATGGCGATAACGTGAGCTGCCACCACAGCTGACAGCATCAAAAATTTTGCGGGAGAAGGCTGTCCATAGACGGGAATGGTGGGTTCCGGTGGCGGTGGCGGTGGTAGAGGTGTGGTCGAGGAGTAAAGAACCTATGTTGTTGGTGTGACACTTGGCCATTGCTGGAAAAAGAAGCTGTACTCTACATTGCTCAGTAAGACACACAAACTGTCTAGTTCTAGAGATAGACACACACACTCGCACTATAAGAGAAAATGTAGAGGGAAGGGGGGGGGGGGGGGGGTTTCAGTTATTCTGGTTTGCTTGATTTCAGGGAGAGGGAGAGGGAGAGGTGGGAGAGAGAGTGATTTTTTATAGTAATAAAAGTTGAGAGAGAGAGTGAGGGAGGGAGGGAGGGAGATTTTTTATAGCAATAAAAGTTGAGAGAGAGAGAGAGAGAGAGAGAGGGTCATGTTAAGGATGTGTTTGGATGGTTTTTTAATAGAGGAAAGAACTAAGAAGGACAATTTTTTAAGCTAGGAAATATAGTATTAAAAATTTAATGCTATTTTATTTTTTGGTATTTTTTTTAATTGAGCAAGAATTTTTGGGTAGGTTGACTTAGGGTGTGTGGGTGGGTGGGTGGGTGGGTGGGTGGGTGGGGCTACGAGGGATTTAAAGAAATTATCATTGATATTAAATTTAGACTGGCTTGTTAAATTGTGGGGCTACAAGGGATTTAAAGAAATTATCATAGGTATTAAATTTAGATTGGCTTGTTAAATTGACTTGGAATTTGGATTAATTTGAGTTTAATAAAAAAAATTAACTTAATATTATTTGATAAAAAAAATATAGGCTGAATAGTGCCCTAGACCTCCTAGGTAAAACCTAATAAAAAGTTTCTTAATTTGTTTCAAATATTTTATCAAAATAACATCGTTGGTATTATTTTAATTATTTTAAAAAATTAAATTAATATGATTTAACTCTCAATTCATGACCCGAATCTTGCTTTGAATCGGGTTAAATAACTATGGAAGTTACAAATAGAACTATATATAAATAATAATAATAATAATAATAATAATAAGTGAGTGATGGGATTTGTATTATTGGAGAATTAAAAGACTTTGAGTTAAAATCTGTATCATTTCGTGAAATGCATTGCTTGGATTTAGGAGTGGTTTAAGGATGAATTATGATTTTTTTACTTTGGACTAGTATTTTCAATTAAATACTAAAAGATTTTCATAAATCTTTTCCTTGTATTATGGAATTTATTGTGTGTGCATGCACTCATTTGACACTATCATTAATGCTTTAGATTATGGAATTTGTAATGATTAATTTCTAATAGGCCTTGTAACGTGGCTTGAAAATTTTATGCTCCCTCCATTCCACAGATATAATTTTGTTTGATTTTTAATTCAAATTAAAAAAAAATTCATTAAATTCTGCGTCAACTATCTAGTTTTTATTGTATTTATTACATTTTCATCCCACATAAAAAAATCATTGAATTATGTGTCATATTAAGATTCTCTATTTATATTTATATTTTCATAGAACACCATATTTCCAGCCATAAGTATCTACCTTAGAAACAAAAAATAACAATTAATCAAGCATTTTTTTTAGATTGAGAAAATAAAAGGTAGTCTTACCGAGAAAATTTGGAGAAACAGCGAGGAAAATAAAGATGTCATGACTTTTTCCTACCAAACACATCCTTAACTACAAACAAGTGTAGTGTTTCTCCACGTGGTAAAGGTAAAGGAGAACACAAATTCACAGAAGGCTGTCTGTCTGTCTTCTTCTTCTTCCCAAGGAAACCTACCTTACTGAACAAGCCATGGTCCTTGGCTCTCTCTCTCTTCTTTCATGCCTAGGAAAATGTGTTAATGTGTTCTACAGCGCAGTGTACAGCACTAAATACCTTCATTGATGTGATGATTTCCTCTCATCTGTGCCATCCAGCTAAGATGAAGCTTCATGTGGGGCCTGATATCAGTGCTTGGTGTGCTGGGCCCACTTGACCCTGATTGGAGGGTGCATGCTGATAGGGTAGGCAAGAGGAGTACGGAGAGGTAATTGTGTACATGTCGAAGAGTGGAGCTGTGCATGCTTCTCTAGCTTCAATGAAGAAGATGATGGATCGCCCGAGAAACCAAACCAAACTAAACTAAACTAAGGCTGCCTGATTTCTTTCCACGTGCTCGACATTTGTTTTCACGTTAACTTTTTCCTTGCCGATGAGTCTTCGAAAGCAATTCATTGTGATGTATTTATCAAGGTATTCACTGTTTAATTAATCTACAGCATTAAACTGTGTTTGACTATATTTTAAAAATATATTTACTTGAAAAGATATCATTTTTTCATGATTTCAATGCCAAATATATTTAATATACTGTTGATTTTTTCATGAATTAATGAAAATGGAGTATATACTGACAGGTTTTATATGTTCATTGATGTGGGGGAATATTTTTTAATTTGAATTTTAAGTCTAGTTTTCAAAATAATTTATTTATTTTATTGTATCTAATTAATGAGAAATATATTCTTAAAATCATCTAAAAAATTCTTGCATGACATGTAAATTTAAGATTTTATCCTGGTTGATGTTGAATTTATTGTACAGAAACAAAAGTTTTAAAAATAGATTTCATCATAGTTATTAAATTATTTTTAAATAAAACATTATTATTTTGAATTAAAAAAACATGAAGTTAACCTGCCGAGTCACCCATGTGTTTTACTAGATCAATCTCAATTTAACTTAAATGCCTGGATTAAATTCCAAATTACCAGGGCACCCATGATGCAAACATGTTTCCATATACATAAGTATCTCATTACTGAATCTCTTAACAATTCAAGACGATGTTCGTGAGAGTTTTTAATTTTAATGGCTAAAAAATGGACGCGTGCACAAGAACTTGCAAATTCTCTAATTTATTTGATTGGGAATATGATTGCTATTATTTTTTAAAATTTTTTTTATTTAGAAGTGTATTAAAATAATATATATATTTTTATTTTATTAAAATAATTTTGATATCAGCATATCAAAATAATATAAAAACATTAAAAAATATTAATTTAAAGCAAATAAAAAACTAAAAAAATTAATTTTTTTAAAAAATACTTTTAAAACATATAAACAAATAGGACGTAAACACACAGAGGTCAAAAACATGTATTTATACAAAATTCAATTTCTCAATGCATTTTTTTTTTATCGTAACTTACACAACATGGTCAATGATCTTGGACACTTGCTAGCATGCATTAACCATGAAATTAAGTTCAATTGTAGCATACATACAAGAACAAGACACATATCTCCAAACTCAAGGGCATCCTAAGCCTTCCATGAAAAAATAAAATAATTATCTTGATGTTACTTCACAATTGATGGTGAACAGCTCTCAAAAATCAATTAGATAAGATAAGAACCTTTTAATCACGACAAGAATTGTTTCAACTAGGATTTGGTTCTTTCTTAAATCACCTTGTTTGGGCGGTGATTAGTAATTAATTAACTCAGGATTTGAAAGAAAAGGTGTAGATATATATGAACCATAAAACTTTTCCTGATATGCACACTAGCCTAGTAAGAACTTAGGGATCGCTTGCCTTTTGATTTTAGGCAAAATTCCTCACTGCATTTATGTGTTCATCTTAGTTATTCAACCGTATTGTTGTATATATGATAAATTAAAGTATAATTGATTAATCATCACATGTTTTTTCTTAATTTATTGTCCTTCAAACTGATCGGGTTTAATAATTTTT
This sequence comes from Populus nigra, assembly GCF_951802175.1. Lineage (NCBI taxonomy): Eukaryota > Viridiplantae > Streptophyta > Magnoliopsida > Malpighiales > Salicaceae > Populus > Populus nigra. The sequence continues at coordinate 1,456,598 of NC_084854.1, forward strand.
ATTTTACTTTATCTTATTAATAAATAAATTATTAAATTTGATTAATCGTGCTTTGTTTATATATATTTTTTTAATTTTATTGAATTGAAAAATTTTATTGGATGCATAAATATACGATTGTGTTTGTTTGGGAGTGTGATTGCAATTGTTTTTTAAAGTATTTTTGGTGACGAAATGTATCAAAATGATATATTTTTTTTTATTTTTTAAAAGTTATTTTGAAATCAGCGTATCAAAACAATCCAAAACATATTATTTGTACATCTTGACATTTTTTTTTGATTGATTGAAATTTTTTTTGATTAGTGATAAGATTGAAATTTTTTTTGTGAAATACGGTTTACACCGCGTTTCCAAACAGTACCACACGAGTTTTCCAAACAGGTCTTGGGCAATATTTTAATAAATTATTTTGCACGAGATGAAATTCAACCATCAATGAGGACAAGGTATTGAAAAAAACTTTTCCCTTGATTTTATAATTTTCCCTTTTTTTTTATATTGCCACAAGAGTTGCAACTCACCACCAAATGTTACAACCCAGCTAATATTAAAATTAATAACTCCTTGTTCATCATAAAATACCCTAAATTTCCGTGAATATTTGTGTAGGTGTAGATGCTAGGAACATGAAAGCAAACAATGCCAGGACTCGACCAATTAGGGCTCGTGTTTGGTAATAAATAAATAAATAAATAAATCACGATCATAATAAAAAAATAAGACCCATAAATCCCACGAGCAGAATATTGGTATAAAGGTTTATAGACCAATAATGCTTTGTATTGTTGACATAGTTCATACAAGATGATTGATGATGGGTACTAAGTTAATGTTGTTTAATAAATAATTTAATAGATTCATAATCCATCATTGCAAATTATTAGTATTAAACACCATTAATTGTTTACACTAACAGTATTATATAATTGTTATCTACAAAAATCCTGTCATCAATCGTTTCTTCCCCATTACCACACCCACATCATGTGCTTGATTTCAATAATTTCAAGCACTTGCAAACAATCTGTCTTTCATTTTTTATCATTGTTAATTACCTGGACATTTGTAGCATTAAACAATAATAATTATTTTTTGAGAGTTTTATAAATTCCATTACACAGTTTAGGGTTGTCTTAGCGTTTTAAAAAATATTGAAAATGAATTATTTTTTTAAAAAGAAATTATTAGCTCTAGATTGTTGTAATCTACGAGCCGTGAAGGAGATTAAAATAAATGAAAATTGTTGCTATGCTCGTGAGTCGTGACTGTTGCAAATAGAACAAAGAGTAATTTTGATTGTCTTCTTGCTTCATGATTAATCATTATGAAGCATTGTATGGATGGTGTTTTAGGTTATATTTATTTTTATATTTTAAAAGTGTTTTAAAAAGAATTTAAGATTTTTTTATTTTTTTAATTTTAAATATTTTTTTGGTATTTTTAAATTATTTTGATGTAATAATATTAAAAATAATTTTTAAAAAATATTATTTTAATATATTTCAACGTAAAAAATATTTTAAAAAGTAACTATAACTATATTTCCAAACAGGCTCGGGTGTGAAAACAAACCCATCCCAACCATAAAATTCCATGATCTTGATTAAACCCATTGAAGATGAAACAAAAATAATTAATAATGTTAAGAAATTCAACAACAACGTAGCCAAAGTATCTATACAGATAGAGACCTCTAATAATTGATATTCAAAAGTTCAAGACAGGAGAATATGTTGACATAAGCCCTCCCCAGCACCCCAAAAAAAAAAAAAAAAAAAAGTGTTGCTGAAATTCATTGGAGTCATTTCACCATACAAGTTCATTTTCTCACTAACCATCATAGCAATGAAACCTAGCCCGTGAGGATTAGACAAGTTAACAAAGATTAATCCATGTAAATTTTTGGTCCGGCAGTAAGTTCATACATTGGATTCATCAATTAATCTCCATCAACTCCAATTTTTGGTTTTTTTTTTTACACTCGATCTAGAAGAGAGTGAGTTTGTCATGTCTCGAGCCGACCGACCTATCAAGACCGACTGGCTGTACAAAGAATTGTTTTGTGGGGTATTATTTTCCATATTAGTCGTTGTGATTGACAATTTATTTGATCCTTTAGACACGGTCCAAAAAAGTTAGAAAATGAAATGAAAAAAAGAGAGAGGAAAATGGAAACAAAATCCTGATAAAGCAAGGTTGGTGTAGAAAATGTGTGGACCATGTTGAGTCCACATGTTTATATTTTAATGGACTTGCCCATTATCACTATTTCAAGATTATTATATCGAACACGCACCAATTTTTTATTTTATTTATTTTTGTATAATTTCATAATATATACATCAATTATATATTCCATCCCAACATGCTGAGTTCAATCGTTCATCCAGTTTACAATCATTTGTTTAAGATTCCTAAATTAGTCAGAGTTCACATTGCATTATATTATACATTATGTAATTATGTATATTGTGATAATAATTGTTTTTTAAAATAATTTTTATTTTTTTAATTTTATTTTGATGTGGTAATATTAAAAATAAAATTTTAAAAATAAAAAAATATTATTTCAAAGTAATTAAACTTAAAAATATATTAAAATGATATATTTTTTATTTAGACCGATCACTTTATGTTCGGGGATTGATTTGGTAATTTTTTTAATTATATAGATAAACTAACTAGTATGAGAGCTGCCGAGCTAGAATGAGAAGTGCGAAACCATTAATTCAAGAAAGTTTAAAGAAAAAAAGCTATAGATTTTTTTTAATAGATTATATAGATATGTACTTTATATTGATTGATACATCTAAGTTAATAAATCTCTCTAAATACTAGTTTTAAAGTTTGAACTTGACAATTAAGAAGAAAAATTAAACAAACTTTCTTAATAATCACCTAAATACTTCTTAGATCTATATATCTAAGATATGATAAGAAAAAACCTTGTAGATTCAATTCATTGATGGTGCCACAACATACTGCTGACATTGTTGACTATATATATATATATATATATATATATAGTCGTTCGAGGGTGGCAGAATTAAGGTCAAGATCTCTTGTCCATAGATCTACAGCATGGAAAGAAAGGTTTGCTTTTGATCTACTACTTCACCATGTTTGTAGTTGGTCTCCACGCATGATCTTCAACCACAGATCCCACTCTTCTTTTCTTTTCTTTTCTTTTTTCTCTCCTGAAAACTTATATCCTGCTAAACCACATGATCTTCGACCATGTTTCTTGGTCCCTACTGCACTCACAAACCCTAGATTTTTTTAAGGAGAAATGAACATGTACTGTGAATACAAGAAATCACAAACATATTTCATAAATGTCTTGCAGTTGCAGGTCGATACCTAACCTCGGCAGAGCACCGACCAATGGGCAGAGAGAGCACAGCTAAGCATAATTAATTCACACTAATGCCTAGTGTTATGGTGCTTAACTAGGAATGGGTAACTCCATTTCTTTATACTTGAATTGTTTGAACTTTGAATGGTGGATGCTTGCAAGAATCTCAAGAAGTATTAATTTGTTGGTTCGGAAATTAATTGCCAACTAATCCAGACTCATTAAAGTATTGATTATGGATGCGGGTTGGTGGCTCAATGGGAGAGGGTGTGGGTCTACTTGGAATAGGATAAAGAGGTTATGGATTCAACTCCTATCCTTACCTGGCCGAACACATCAATTTCTTACAAAAACACAAGTTAAAACCAACATGTATTAGCAGCCACGGTTGTCTGAACTAGGTTCGAGTTATTGGGTCGAGTTGTAAGTTATCATATGAACCCACGAGTCAAAGTCTGGAATAATAAAACCTGGTGTTTAAGATCAGATTTCGGATCAAACTTTTGAGTTAAATCAAACTGGGTTTAATAATTATCTAAGAAACTTGTCTTCTAAGAGAATTATAGGCCATCCTTAGTTCATATATAATGATGGAGAACTTGTGTATCTCAAGTGGTAACTCTCTGGTAAAGCTTCATTTAAAGAAAAAAAATTCAAAAAGAGACCCAACACATATTACTATGTCGTTGAATTACAGGATCATTGATAAGACTTAGCACAATTTCGATAAATCTGTTGATAACATGGCCATTTTTTGGTGCAGAGAGCATGATTTTAATCATACTTGGAATTATGAACAACTCAAGCCTTGGCCAAAGCCACAAATCAAGCATGGAAAAAAAATAATCTTGAGAACTCACAGTAATCGTTTAGGAGCCCACAGACATAAAAAATATTTTGTTAGGCAGATACAAGAGATTGCTGAGCCTCTCATTTAGGAGACCACAAAATTACTAGACTAACTAACCAAATGAATGATTGGCACAAGGTGGAAGTTTTGGGTGCAGAGTCCATATCATGAACATGCTGCTTCGTCGACCATAAATAGAATTTGACCTATGCATTCAAAACCCTACAGTTTTACAGGTTGGATATAGGTCAATGTTTTTATTGATTATAGTTTATGTTTAATATAAACCAGTTAGATATATTAATTAGTTAAGAATATCAGGTTTCCTTTTTTTTTAGCTAATTCTAAAGGGTTTAGCTTAATTACTTAGATTTTAAATTTGTTTTTGAAAAATCATCAGTTCAAATATAACAAGATTTAAATTAATTTTATTTAAGTTTTAAGTTAAATTGAAAAAATATTAATCTAAAAAAATCTAGTTAATCCAATCTAATCAACCTGATTAAACACAAATTAAGCTAATTTTATACCTAATATGATAACTCCAAATTATACCTCCACATTCCTTGTACTTAAAAATAACTTAAATATTAAAATAATTAATTATCAATTACCATAGTCTAATGCAAATATCATAATACTGTATTTTTCTTTCTTAAAAAAAAGTCATATGGTTGACTTTTCCAAGAGAAATAACTTTTAATGGATGCCTGATTTATGTACGGTAATTAAAATCTTTATCATTTTAATTATAATATTTCGGCAATCTCTCAATATCTATTCGAGAGTGAGAATCTATATAATAGGTAACCAATATTTTCTCAAAAAAAAACAATCTTATGGCTGACTTTTTCTCAAGAGAATTAACTTCTAATGAATGAATTATTGATTTATTTATGGAAATTAAAATACCCTTTATTTTATTTATAATACTGTATTTAATTTCATGTAATGGGTAACGAATATATAAATTAATTTTGGTCAATTCAATATCGATTATATATGCTTCCCCAAAAAAACCGCAAATAAATAAACTCATTTATTTAATGCCAATCTCTAATCCCTAATTTATATGATAACTCTCCACACATAATCTATTGAATAGAGAAAGTATCTAATTATAATTCCTTTAAGACCTTGATTGTGCGTTCTTCATAAATTTCTCTCTTTCTCTGGGTTGAATCCACAACTATAAGTAATTTTCTCTAATCATATATCAAGAACTGTTTGGAAAAAAATATATTTTTTTACTCCAGTATTTGACCTTTCGAGTTGTTAATAAGTCTGGTCAAGTTGTTTAAGCTGACAAAACATTACTAAATTGGAAGAATTTAAGCATATCCATGTTCTAGAATATCTAATTAAAATTTTAATTTGAATCATTGAATTTTCAATTTGATTCTCAAGGGTATTTTTTTTATCCAATTGTTATGTTAGATAAGACTAAATCTTCTTCACTAAAACGATGTTTATGTGAAAAAAATTTGATAAAAAATTAATAAATATAAGTATTTTCAGTCCAATATTCATATTTTATACACAAAAACAACATTAATTTGAAGAAAAAACCGATGGATAAATCTTTAAAATATTCAGGATAAAATTGATAAAATTATATAGATTTAGACTAAATTGAAAATGAGTATGTAAGTAAGGGACTAGACTTGACGTTTCCCCAACATGTGTTCCAATGCGTTTCAGACACATGAAGGTAACTTCAAGAGTTCAGAAAAAAGACATGCCACCAGTCCCACCAAACGTTTTGCAAAACCTCAAAATCTTCGAGCTCCGATGTAAGAAACAGAGCTCGCATTCTCAACAGCAAGAAACCATGAAGAGAACACACATTTCATACTCCCTAGATCGAACATGTCTGATTCTACTAATCACACTGGCTTTACTCTCTCTAATCCTCCTTTTAATTGTCGGTCAAAACAAATCATCTCCATCAACCGACACTTCCTCAAACCAGCAAAAACACTCCATCCTAGACCAAAATCTCAATGACCCATCACAGTTGCCGAGACTGCCAAGGTTTGCTTACTTCATCTCAGGCACAAAAGGGGATGTTTCAAGTGTAAAAAGATTGCTTCAAGCAGTGTATCATCCTAGAAACTACTATTTGTTGCATCTTGATTTTGAAGCAAGTGACGGTGAAAGGCTTGAGCTTGCAAAGTATGTTAAGGTAGAGAGTGGTGTGATGAGGGAATTTGGGAATGTCATGGTTCTTGGTAAGGGTGATTTGGTTACATATAAAGGGCCTACTATGATTGCTAGTATACTACATGGGGTTGCTATTTTGTTGAAGCAGTTTGAAGATTGGGATTGGCTTGTTAATTTAAGTGCTGAAGATTATCCTCTCATGCCTCAAGATGGTAACTTTTTGAACTTTTGTTTTGCTTTTTTGGTGTTTTTGGCTTGAATAGAGAATGATTTGAATCGGGTTTTTTTGTTAGATTGTTTGTTTTAATGGGTCGTTTTGTACAGATAGTGTGGTTTATAGGTTTGGGTTTATGCCTCAAGATGGTAAATTTTTTATCATTTGTGTTGTTTTGGGTTTAATTAGAGCTTGATTTGAAATGGATTTATTGTTTTGTGCTGGATTTTTTATTTTGATGGTAGTTTTTGATAGGTGAACGTGGTTTATAAGGTCTTTGTTTATGGCTCAAGATGCTTTGTGAATATTTGTGTTGTTTTTCTTTGTGTCTTGTTTTAAATAGAGATTGCTTTGAATTGGTTATTGTGTGTGATTTCTGGATTCGTGTTTGTGGCTATTTATAGTGTGTGGTGCTTATTTTTAGCTAGGTAGGAGGCGAGGGATAGGAAAATGAGTGTTTTGTGCCTTGCCTTATAAGATTTTAAGTGCAATGAGAAAGTAGATGATGTAGAATAGAAGGGTCATGTTGTTGATGTTTCAAGAGATGCCAAGATTGAAAATGGATCTGCTCGTGCATTTGTTTATAATCTTTAGGATAATGTAGAAGGCTGCGTTAAGTGGATTTGCAAGTTGGCCATGCTTGGTAGTGTGAAGTTCATATTACCTGAGACATTGGTGTACCCGGATTTATGTATTTCTAACAATTTTGTGTATGTAGTTATGTCCACTCACTCATAATTCGGAGGAATTAGACAATGAAAGTGCATTTGTATTGCTACTTAAACCTTTAAGAAATTAGAAACATAAGATCTACGTTTCATGAAAGTGAAAAGGAAAACTAACTACAGAGTTGGTCTCAATTGATATTTTATGGAATAAGAGTGTTGTCAATGAAACTTATCATGGCATTCTGTTTCAGATATCCTGCATATTTTCTCCTACTTGCCTAGAGATCTGAACTTCTTGGAGCACACAAGTGGTATCGGTTGGAAAGAGTGAGGATGCTGTAATTATAAACTTGATTTAGAACATTACATCTCGTTACTGTGGTGTCTTTATAAAATTTTTTTTCGTATCTTTCAGGTACCAAAGAGCAAAGCCTATAATCATAGATCCAGGCTTGTATCATGCAAAGAAGTCTGGTGTATTTTGGGCCAAAGAGAAAAGGAGTTTGCCTGCCGCTTTCAAGTTATTTATGGGTACTGCTTTCATATCAGCTTTATATCGTGAAGTCACTCATGTCTTCAGTTTTTAATTTCCTTATTTCATATCTAAATAATCTCTTTCTAATGATCATTTCGTACATCACTATTACACGATTCATATGCTTTTCCCAGCTATTTTAAGATATGAGAATAGCTCAACTGAACAATAAATTGCTGGGAAGCTGTGTTTTTGCATTCATTTTGTACATCCTGTAGGACCATTATAGCATGTCACGCTGTATTTCTCTTCTTTCCTTGACCTTACCCTAGTTTATTATCTGATTTCAGGGTCTGAATTGGTGGTTCTTACAAGGTCATTTCTTGAATTCTGTGTCTGGGGATGGGATAACCTCCCCCGCACTGTCCTTATGTATTACACAAATTTCTTGTCATCCACAGAGGGATACTTCCATACTGTCATTTGCAACCAAAAAGATTACCAAAACACTACAGTTAACCATGACCTGCATTACCTAAAGTGGGATAACCCTCCAAAGCAATATCCATTGAATCTCACCGTGGAGCATTTTGAAGACATGGTTGCAAGTGGTGCCCCCTTTGCCCGTAAGTTTGCAAAGGATGATCCAGTTCTTAACAAAATTGACAAAGAACTTCTGGGGATACCGGATGGACAGCTTACTCGAGGGCGCTGGTGTGCAGGAAAGTCTCTTTCAGATAAAGATCCTTGTGTTGTTTATGGGAGTCCCTTTGCTGTTAAACCAAGTACTGTTAATTCACAGAGGCTAGAGGAACTAATGGTGAAACTTCTTGATTCTGAAAATTTCAGATCTAAACAATGTAAATAATTTTCCATTACTCAAGTTTTCTTCTCTTGTTTTTTTAAATATTTTTTTGTTTGAAAATATATTAAAATAATATATATATATATATATTTATTTTAAATAAATTATTTTTTACATAATATTTTAAAATTATCAAAAAATATTTTTAAAATACACAAACAAACAAGTATTAGCTGGTGCCTTCTGTTGTCCTCAAACCCATGGCCCTTGCGAGCAAATCAATGCGTAGAACCATAGTAAAAAATGGCAAGAGTGAACTTGTCCAAAAAATGCATTCAATCAGAGCAATGCCATTCAAATTTTGATTATCATCTTACGAGGACTCCGATGTACCCGACAACAGGGAACCGACACAGGTCAAGTCAATTGCTGCCAAAGTCTTCAAACACAGAGAAGACTTTATCCTTAAAAGCAACCAGCGGTTGAGAGATTCCTAGTGGAAAAATGAAGAACTCTCAAACCATGATGGAAGAGAAGCAGCTAGGGTTCTTCGACTTGCTCAAAGAATCCCTCAAAACCCCCTTCAGAAATCCCAATCTCATCATCTTTGCCTTCTTCTCCTCTCTCCCTTTGTTCTCCTTTTTGATCATGTACGAGACCGTCTTCCAGCAAACCATGATCAAAACATTGAAGGATATTTTAAAGGAAAGAACATCTCATTTTGACGTTTTCGATTATTACGATGCAATACCAGGAGCTACAGAGAGGTTGATTGAAGGAATTTCTAGTGAGTTTTTTCTACTTTGTCTCATATATTTAGGGATACTCTATTTGCTAGACCTCTTCAGCATGATTGCTATAGTAGACATAGCTTCAATGATTTACAAAGGAGATCAGAAAGCCATGAATCTTAAGGACATGTTAAGCAGATGCATCAAAGAAACAAGAATTAAAGGGCCTCTCATCACATCCATCTATGCTCTCCTTTTAGATTCTCTTATTTCAGTTGGACTAGTCTCCACGGTGATGTACATATCCCTCGGGTCAATCGCTTCCTTCTTCTCCATGGTATTTGCCTTAGTCTTTATAGCTTTACTATCAAAATACATAGAGTGGAGTGCTGTATGGAACATGGGAATTCTGATTTCCATTTTGGAAGAGAAACATGGTGATGTAGCATTGATAATCTCAGCATATCTAAGCAGAGGTAGCAGGCAACGTGGATTTCTTCTAATGCTAGTGTATTTTGTGTGGAGGTTTGCCTTAAGATTGGGATGCGTTTACGTGGGATGGGACAAGGGAGGAAGTGAAGTTGCAGTCACAGTAGTGCATGCTAGCCTTGTTTGTTTGGCCAAAATGTGGCTGTGGCTGATATTCATGGTTTACTTCTATGATTGTAAGAAGAAACGTCTGCATGAAAAAATTGATGTGGAGGGAGGACAATAGGAGAGTACTTGAGGGCACTAGGCAGCATTGATATTGGCATATTGCAGTCGAGCCCTTGTCCCTTTTGGCACCATTTTCATTGCTGTAATGGCCAAACTTCCTTTTCTTTTGTTGGCCAGCCAAGGCTGGTGGGTGTCTCGCTCTGAATATTTCATGGCATGGATTTGATTCCTGTTTCCTTTTGCTTCCTATTTTCAATGCTTGCTATTTATTGTCTGCTTTTCCCCTATTCAGCTTACTTTGTTAATGAATTTTCTCTACGTTTGTGAAAGGATAAAAAAAGACATTGATTACTTTTGGGTGTTTATTTCTGACGCAGCTTTAATGGTTATGATTGAGAAAAAAAATTTAGAAAAAGAATTTTTAGTTGTAATTAGTTGGTTTTAGATATATATTTAATAAAAATGATGGTTGAAGTTTATGTATAGTAAAAACATGTATAAAATATTTGGATAAAATATTTTAGTTTTTTACAAACAGTTAAAAAGAGACCAATAAAGAATATTTAAAAAATTTAATTAAAAAAATATATAAAAATTGCTGCACAAAACCTGTAATTTAAACTCAATATTTTTAGTCGATCCCGTGTTATAAAACTGAGTTTAATACGATACCAAACATGTTATTGTGTTTATTTCACCGTTAATGTAAAGTTTAGTGAAAAACAAATATACTCTTAATATTTGAGTCAATGCCTCGGCTGCCCGGTTGGTTTAAAATTTAAATTGATTTTTAATTTAATTTAATTTTTTTTATTTTGCAAACTTAGTTGATCTAAGTTAGAAGAGTCAATTCTAAAAATTTATTTTCAGTAATTAAAAATTTATCCAATTCCCTTGACAAATAATAAAATAAAATGCCACCCACCAATTATATAGCTCTTTTTTTTTTTCAATATTCCAAGTTCATACTATTTTATTAAAAAGATATTAGATAAACCCAGCACATAAACCAAATCATTATGAGTTTAATCCACCACAGAGACAATTCACCTAGTGATATTTCCTTTTAGAGTTTCAGTTTAGGATAGAGTTAGCAAAATCCATTTTCCTGTCTTTTTTAGAAAATTACATGACATGATATTTTAATTAAATATGTAATTTTTTTTTCAATTTATAGTATTCTAAATTTTCATTTTTTAAAGTAATCATTAGTCGAATCTAGCACACCAGCCAACTCGATCCAGCACCATTCGAGCTCACCTGGTAATGTTTCCTTTTGGATTTTTAATTAATTCAAGGTAGAACGAGAGAATTGTTTTTTCTTTCTTTCTTTTTTTGGGGAAAATTATTGTAAAGATTATTAGACAAGTTCTTTTTTAAGACGTCGGTTCACTACAAACCCAATTATTCACCTAATTAATAATATTTCCTTTTCAAGCTTTTAATCCCTTTATTTTTCCATTAAATTATATAATATGTTGAGTTGGATAGATTAATAAAATGTTCATAAATTCATTTTAATTCATATTCAAGACTAATTTAGCACATAGACTAATAACTCACTGCGAATTTTTCTTTTTAAACTCCCAGACCTGCATAACCAGAAAATCAATTTTCTTGGAAAAATTACATAAAATGTTGAGTTGGACATATTCACAAATTAATCATCCTGTTTCATCCCACCAATTATAGATGAAAATCTTTTTAATACATTGTAATCTAAATCTTTAATCATTTACTCAAAATAATAATTTTACACACAGAACAACTCGTAACGAGCTCGTTCCACCACGAACCTGGTTAACCCAACAATTTCCTCTAATCCTATCCAAATCATGGAGAGGATACAGATTGGATTATAAATAGTCAAATTATACTAACAAAAAAATCACTCTTCTTTGCTTCTCATTTACTGTGTTCTTGGTTCTTAGTGTCTGTTATTGCTCTTGTTTTTTTTTTTTTTTTTAACATGGCATACCGCAAAAGATCTCCATGCCATGATGCTAGGAGCAGGACTTACCCAAAAATATCACAAACACAAAGCGGGAGTAGGCCTGTTCCGAAATGGGAGAAGGAATTCTGCCTCCGAGTAGGCGGAATGCAATGGAAAGATTTCTTGAAAGCCAAGAAATACATCTTGCCAACAGGGAAGATCATGCTGTGGGATGACACTGAAGGGAAGGAGTGCTTCTACAACGCTAAGTGCAGGTTTTGGGCACTCAAATTCGGTCACGCCCGTAATTACAAAATACACTATCAAAATCCTGACAAATATATTGATAAAATTGACTGGAATTCTGAAGTCGATCCTCAACTTTTAATGGGACTGGAAGCAGCACTTGAGCCAGTGCCTTATGATGACAAGGAGAAGAATCCTGTTGTTTCTGTAGAAGAAATCAAGCCAACAGGATGGGATGTGTGTGAAGATTGGCAAGGACCTAGGTGCTTGACAGGCTTGATTGTTGGAGACAAAGAGGATGGACACTGCATGGGACAACAAGAACTTGCTAATTGTTCGACAATTAATTAGTGATTTTATGGGATTTTCAAGTTGGATGATTAGCCTATTTGCACGCCCATCTTCTTTCTAATTTTCTTTTTTTTAAAAAAAAAAAACTGATGGGTTCTGATGAAAATTTAGTTAAACATATTCAAGTCTCGCTAATCATGTATTTTGCTGTTAAGCTTATATATTAATCCTTTAAATAAATTACAGTCTTAAGGAGATTTAACTTTGCAAATCCCTATTTAAATATCCAATTATGCACCAGTAATTTTTCTGTATTTTTTGTTTTGGGTCAGTGTTCTTGATATGTATAGCTGTCCCTTTTGCTACCTTACTAATCAAGCATGGTATTTTTCTATGTAAAAAATTAGCAAACATCGTCTCCCTGAAAAAATTAGGGTTTGAAAAATTGATCTACAGTAGTTGATAGTTCTTCCCTTGAAAAGTTTAGGGGAGAAAAAATCAGCGGGAAAAGGATAAAACAATCTAAAAGGACCCAGCATCAAGGTTTGACTCATTAAGTCAAATCAACTCATTTCAGGTTAACTTTTTTTGAGTTTCAGGATCGACCCACTAAGCAGGCAGGTTTAATAACAGTGCCTAAATCAAGAAGATGAATTTAAAAACTAACTTGAACTTAAATATGGAACTATCAGCGTAAATTTGGTCATTTTCCTTTTTACAAAGGGCAAAAAAGAAAAGGAAAAGACAGTATCTTGCCATACGGTCTAGAAAGCTTGTGCTAAAACAAAACGAAGCATTACATACTTACAACTTCAAAAGGGAAATCTATCAGGCAACCATGGCTTCTCTTAATGAACTGCTCTCTATTTTCCTGACGTGCAATCTGTTCTGGGGAGGAAGATCTGAAGCTACATCAGCATCAACTATAATCGAATCTTCTTCCTTGAAATCTCCCTTCAAGACTCCCATTGCAATTTCATTCTCAACCAACTGCTGTATCACACGCTTCACTGGTCGTGCTCCGAAGTTCGGGTCAAAGCCCAGTTTCCCCAAAAGGTCGGTGGCTTCCTTGGTGTAATGCAGATCGATTTTCTTTTGTTTGAGCCTCTCTTTCAGTCGATTCATCTAGCAACAGACAATGAAATGTTAGATCCTGATCAAAATAGTTTATGACACAGTTAAATAAAAAACAAAATACAAAAGAAGCACACATTTAATCACAGGGGTCTATGTCTCTAAAACTTTCATTCATGTAAACATATTAGAGGAGTATCAAAGAACACAAGAGCTGATTAACTTTAAACCAATGGTGTCACAAACAACAGATATTATAGTTCAACCTCAGATGCATCATACACTGAGAGGACGGGAGCCTATTGCATTGGAGAGTCAAACCTGCCTAGAAATAATAGGCAGCAGAACATGATGGGACCAATTCTTCATTCCTTACATGAAAGGTGTCAGAACAAGCACACATAGGAACAAATAGTTTACAGATCAATCTCTCTCATACCTTATCACTAATCATGAATGCTGCAAACCATCAAGCAAGAAACATGCAATAACCAATGCGCTCATGAATTTTAGTCCAATACAAGACCAGCAAATTATTCAAAAAGCTAGAAACTTGGCCATTGAAATGGATGAACCACTTATTTTCTATAGAGGTGAGTTTTTTTTTTTTAAAAAAAAAAAAAAAATCCTTCCCTATGTCACTGTTCCATGGATAATTTGGAATTCAGACCTCATCAACCAACTCGTCTGAGGTCCATAAACAAGAAGCAAATGAGATGATGCTCATAGAGAGATGGCCTCTCTCTCTCTCTGGATGTTCATTACAAAATGAGACTAAACTGGAAAAGAAATCAACAGGACTACCTAAAGCCTCCTTCTATTCCCAAGAATCCCACAGAATTACATGTTGCAGGGATTCCAAAGTTCTATTGACCAGGGTGGGTTAGAAAATGCATTCAGGTGTCCCAGCAAAAAAATCAACACGGAAAAAGAAAGGCAATCAAAACAACGAACTAAAAGTTTACTATAGGAAAGAATTATTACCTGTATCTCAACAATTCTATTGATTTCTTTGGAGTCCAAAGGCTTGAAAACAATATATTCATCAATACGATTCATGAATTCTGGACGGAAATGTTGTCTGGCCAAATCTACAACTTGTTTTTTCATGATATCATAAACAACTTCCTTGGTATCATGTGTGTTACTGAGAGTTTCAAGTATCAAATGGGAACCGATGTTTGAAGTCATAATCACAACAGCATTAGTAAAACTAACAGTTCTTCCTTGAGAGTCAGTTATCCTTCCATCATCCAACAACTGTAACAGAATGTTGAAGACATCATGATGCGCTTTCTCAATTTCATCAAACAGCACTACGGAATATGGCCTTCTTCGAACCACTTCAGTGAGTTGCCCACCTTCTTCATAACCAACATAACCAGGCGGGGCCCCCACCAAGCGTGAAACCGCATGCTTTTCCATGTATTCACTCATATCTATTCTTACTAGAGCATTTTCAGTGTTAAAGAGGAAACTGGCTAAGGCCTTTGCAAGCTCAGTTTTGCCCACACCAGTGGGGCCCATGAACATAAAGCTAGCTATCGGACGATTTGGATCAGATAGTCCTGCCCTTGAACGCCGGATGGCATCGGCCACTGACCTTACCGCAATATCTTGACCAACTACTCTCCTGTGTAGCACCTCTTCCAGTAAAACTAGCTTCTCCTTCTCTGATTGCTGAAGGTTTGACACAGGTATACCAGTCCATTTGCTTACAATTTCAGCAATGTCAAAATCAGTCACCTCTTCTCGAAGCAAAGACTTTCCAGACTTTCGGAATTCAGAAAGGTTTTTGTCAGCCTCCTCTAACTGGCGTTGAAGGGACATTAGAGTTCCGTATCGGAGCTCAGCAGCGCGGTTCAGGTCATACTCACGCTCAGCAGCTTCCATCTCTTGATTGACTCTATCAATCTACAAGCATTTTTAAAAAGTACAACGAAAAATTAAGGTATGAGGATAACTTTGAGGTCAGTCCACCAATAACAAACAAAGACTTACCTCTTCTTTTAAGGATCGTATTCGATTCATGAGATCCTTCTCACGATCCCATAGTTCATTTAGTTCTTTCTGTTTTTGCTTAAGTTCTTCCAAATCATGTTCAAGCTTACTCAACCTCTCTTTTGATGCTTTATCAGTGTCATTTTTCAAAGACAACTTCTCCATCTCCAACTTCAACACAGCTCTATCGATTTCATCCAGCTCTGTAGGTTTAGAAGTGATCTCCATTTTCAGCTTTGCAGCCGCTTCATCAACAAGGTCAATGGCTGGACAATAACTCAGAAAGAGATAATGAGAGAGGTCAACAGATCACAGGCAGAGAAAAACTAAAATGTACAGCGTCAAACATTTTTTGGTAGTGAGCATGATGGTAGAAGATTGTAGTGCCAAATTAAGCACCTAGAAACCTTAAAAAGTTAAAAAAACAAAAGGTGAATTGCTAGTCTTCCTTATTCCCCAGCCTCCCCCTCCCTTTTTTTACTTTATTCTATTTGGAGGTAAGTAGGAGTGCTCATCCTTTCCAGTTGTAATGCTTCTCATTTTCCTATTTGACAGATATCAAGCTAGACAATGACCACTAATAGAGGGCATTGAGTGCACTTCAATGCTTTAATTGCTCTCGTGCATTGCCAATTAGATCGCACACTATCAATATGCATCAAATAAAGTGGCAACAAAAAAGAAAAAAACGATGGAAAAAGAATACCCCACTATCCAGTTATGATCCTGAAATGGAGTAATGGGAGGAGAATAGAATGGTCAAATACTCAAAACTTTTTTGCATAGAGTGCTTGCTCTCAAGTCTTAAAACTGCACCATTGTGGTTGCAAGCCTAAGACTTATTCGTCCATAGAAAAATGAAATATTCTCCTTTCATACTCATTTTAAAGATTGAAGCTGAAACTCTGGAAATAGTTTATTTTCTATCACCATACACAGATGCGGGCATAAAATTTAACAGAAACGACCCCTGCCTTTTATGTCCAATGTTGAAAAATAAAATTCTCTTTTTCTCGTTACTTAATTTTACCTTTGTCAGGCAGAAAACGTTCTGTGATGTATCTATCTGCAAGAACTGCTGCTGCAACAAGGGCACTGTCTGATATTTTAACACCATGATGTAGCTCATAACGCTCACGCAGCCCGCGAAGAATGGATATTGTATCTTCAACGGTTGGTTGATCGCAAAACACTTGTTGGAACCTTCGTGCGAGTGCTGGATCCTTCTCAATGTATTTCCTATACTCATTCAATGTAGTTGCCCCTATACACCGTAGCTCACCTCGCCCAAGCATTGGCTTCAACAAGTTCCCAGCATCCATTGCACCAGAAGTAGCCCCTGCAAGAAAATCATCAAGAAGGCCTCCCATGTCAATGGTGAATAAATTCTTAATTAAGACAGTTGTGACATCATAGAGAAGATTACATACTGAGATGCCAATTTGAGAGTGTCTGCTGACACGTAAAATTACCCGTGATCTCACCTCATGCAAACACACACCCAACTCAAACACTTGTGAATATGAACTCAAAAGTTTTGTGTTAAGCATCTAAAACCACCAATTCTAACGGTGCATCTAAGTAAATAGTTGGTTAATTCTAACCTACATAGCAATTATTAGTAAATAAAGAAAGACAGCAAGCAGAAGCATGGCACTGACCTGCACCAACAACAGTATGGATCTCGTCAATGAATAATATGATCTGCCCATTTGAAGCAGTAACTTCCTTCAGCACAGCTTTTAACCTCTCCTCAAATTCTCCACGATACTTGGCACCAGCAACCAATGCACCCATGTCCAGGGAGATTAACTGTCCATACACAAAATTGAAGCATAAAAAACTTCTATTCAAATTAATTTAGGCTTGTCAGCAAAAAAAATCAGTGTATCTTGCAAAATCCAAATCTGAATCTAATTGCATATCTGCAGGACCAGAATATGAACTCCAATATGTCAGATCCCTCAAAATCATATTTGATTTCCAACTCTTTCAAATTAAATCCATAAGAGGAATTTGATTCAAGTCATTAAAAAAATTCTTATTTTTACCCAGTCAATACAAAACAAGATGCAATTTAGAGTAAAATGTAAAAAGATCTAGCAAAAGCTTGCAAACGTAACTAATTTAAAATCATGTCAAATTACCCATAAACAATGGATGCAAAATCGAGGGAAAGAGGAAGATAAGGATAACAACCTTCCGATTCAACAGAGGTTCTGGCACGTCACCACGCACAATTCTTTGAGCTAGTCTACAAAAATAAAGCACAATTTCATTAAAAACAAAAGCGAAAAGAGAATTGTACATGATGCCTAAAATTTTGATCTAACTCATCAATGCATCAAGAAAGATTCTCAATATGATTCTCAATTGTGAAGTTACATGAATTAGTAATGGCATATTTCAACACAGAACATAGTAAAGAAGCCTTTCGAATGGCCCATGGAATAGGTGAGAACATTAATTCACAAAGGATGAATTACAGGTCCAGTACCACAACATATCAACACGAGCAGGGAATTGTTTTCCTTCAATTAAGTTGACAAACCAAATGGACTACACTCTAGATAACCAGCAGATACAAAGTGTTGTGCGTCTCAAATTTCAGTAGCTACCATTATTCAGGAAACTTAGACATCACAATTTTGGGAAAGATTTGTGCATAATTCTACCCAGCTCAGTGTTTGCCAAGTATGCAAAGCAGTCCCCTTTTTTTCTTCATAATTCCATCCAGCTTAGTGTCTACCAGAGATACAAACCATCAATTTTCCCAAATCAACAATATAAACTACTAAGCTTTCCATGCAATCATCGAATACAAGGATGGGATTTAAATTCCTTATATGTGAACAGTAGACCTACCCCTCAGCAATTGCAGTTTTTCCCACACCAGGCTCGCCAATAATAACAGGATTATTTTTTGTTCTACGTGATAGTATCTGGATACACCGCCGAATTTCATCATCTCGACCTATCACAGGATCCAGTTTTCCACGCCTAGCAAGCTCAGTCAAGTCACTCCCATATTTATCCAGTGCCTGGTATTTCCCTTCAGGATCTGTGAACATTAAGAATATAACAGATAAGGATAGGCTACAAATTATTACAGGAAGTATAACACCAAGTAAAAGTTGCTAGCAGAAGAAGAGGATTTATTCTTGCATAGCAACATGCATGTCAAAGTTGTACAAGCACATGCCTTACACTATTATACAGATGAAAAGGCAAAATCTTAATAAACTAGGCTGACATACTAGTTGAATCATAGAGTAAAATTATGCAGAAAAAAAAAGAAAATCTAAACTCATACTTTGATCAGTTACTCTCTGATTTCCACGAACAGCTGTAACAGCATCCCTCAAATCCTTCTCGCTAACCCCAAGGTTCCTCAAAAACTGCTGCCCAAACCTCTTGTCTAAATGGAATGCCAAGACAATATGCTCTACAGAAACAAAATCATCTCCCATATCCTTCTTATTCTTTCGTGCATTGTCCAACAAGGAGCTGAGATTTGAACCCATTACAGGGCCACTGGTCCCACCTGTCACCTGCAACAAAAACAAATCATCAAATGCATGCGCACACGCTCCAACACAACCACAAGCCTACATCTACATATTGTATATCCATCAAAAGCATGCACAAATGTATCATTGAAGCACACTACACACCTTTGGTTGATGCGATATAAAGTCGATTGTTATTTGCAAAGCTGAAGAGTTGTCAACTCCAATCTTTGCAAAGATTCTTCTCGCCAATCCATCCTTTTGCTCCAATAGGGATTTCATCAAATGCTCAGTTTCCACTACTTGTTGCTTGTTAGCTTGTGCTGTTTCAACAGCACCAACTACCCCCTCCCACGCCATCTCAGTGAATTGAGACGGATCAAGCTGGAAATAACAGAAATGTCATCAGAACATGTGAAAACACTCATGTAAAAGAATATCTCCACTACATAATAACATTATTAAACATTAAAAAAAAAACAATATATGTAAAAACAAAAAAGAAAACCCAAAGATATTAGCTGCTCACTAACAAGACATTCCATAACACTGATTACATTTCTGCCATGTTTCCGTCACTTTCCTTTACAAATACTTGTGAAACGTGATTTAATTTTCCGAATTCAACCCAAAAATTTATTTTTCTGTTCATAATTTGCCAAGTCCTAAAAAGCTGTGCTTTTCCAAAAACATTTATTTCGAATTGTAATTTTCAAGTAAATAGTTAACTAAATTACACTTTTAAACTCTCATTAACTCGAATAATTAGGAAAAAACATAAAATTCTCTACAATTCATAAATTAATACTAACAATAATAACAAAGAAATAACGGAAAAAGAAAAAACTTACCTGGGAGGAGCTGGCCGTGGCAGAGGAGAAACGAGGAGAGGAAGAGTGGAAGAAGCGAGTGGAAGTGATCGTTGAAAAGTTGGCGAAAACGACATTTTTATTGTCCTTTAGGGGCCGAGAAAAGGCCGTGCCGAGCAGTGAGGAGGAGGAGGAGGAGATTGCGCGAGTGCGAGAGAGTGAAGAGTGAGGCGAGTGAGAGAGTCTTGATAGCTTTGAGGTGGATTTAATGGTGGTTAAAGCTGATTTCGTTAGCCTTTTTGACGCCATTTCTAGGGGTTGTTTTAGAGAGATTGAAGTGGAATTTGGGAGAGAGAGATTGAGAACGAGAGAGAGAAGGGTTTTTGAAAGCTTGGAGAAGAGGCAAAAGGAAGCATGGAGAAGAGTTTAGGAGCTTCTTCTTCAGGATTCTTGTTGCGGCTTGTCGTTCCAAGATTTGGAACTTAATGCTGTCCTCAACGACTTGTCAATCGATTAATGCTTATTGCTCCATGGTTATTAAACCATTATACCATAGTTATACTCAATCCAATAGTTTAGCCTGCAAAATCTGAGATTTCAGGAGTGTTTAGACAAGATTGTTAAATTTACATTGAAATTTTAGAAAAAAATGTTCAATCTTATGCTATTTGATTTAGTAGACAAACATATTCTTAATGGACTAAGGAATTTTTTTTTTATTTAAACAAGTAGAGATTAACATTTTATTGTTAAATAGGTTGAGAATATACTTTGGGGATGGGAATTGGAATAAATTTTAAATTCAGCTTCTCTGGAATAAATTTTAAATTTAGGGATCAAACTGAAACAAAACTAAAAAAGATCAAATTGAAAATATTTTTAAAGAGATGGCTACTGCTGGACTCCTTGGATTAGTCCCCGTCGATCATTTGGTTTATCCCAGCTTCTCTTACCTTCTGTTTCATACAATTTGGAAATGGATTGATGGACATTCAGTTTCTTTCTAATTTGATGAAGACAATCAACACATGTACTTGTTTTTTCCTGAATTCCTATGCTGCTTATTCCGATGCCCTACGTTGATGTTGCAGGTTTTGTTTGACTGCTCCTGCCTCCAGACCTGCCGAGTTCTTCTTGGTCGTGTGTTGCTTCTAGCCCTAGATGTTTCTTCCGCATTGCTGCTTGGGGTGCTAACTGTTCTGTTTTCTGTTCTTCTCTTCTCAAATGGTCCACGGAGTTCTGCTGCTCCATTTTTGTTCGGTCCTTTCTTCATCAGGCCACATGGTTATTTTTTCTGTTGTTAGGAAAATACAGCATCTTGAGAGCAGTTGATGGAGATGGAGATCAGATTGAGTTTTTTGTAATCCATATGACAAATACCAAGTTGTGCTTGTCTTGGACTTCAGAAGCTTTGCAATGGGTATTTGTAAGCTAATTAAGCATTGCAGAAAGTCAAAACACATCGAATCTTTGACATGAGACATGCATCTACGAGTTTAACTTCAAGAAGAAGTCTGATGAAAACAAGCATGATTTTGAACCTGTTATTAGACCAGACTGAAATTTAATCAGCATATTTCACAGACTTTTTCTTATAAGGGTTAGCAAACTGAACCAGCTAAGGTCGACATCATGCCCATATTAATCCTGGAATATATTGTTTCACAATTTTTTTTATTTTCCTAGTTAATTAAATTCTTATCATTGACATTCAGATTTTATTTTAAAACTAAAGGACTGTAATTTTTAAAATCGAGAAAGTCTAGCTTTTTATCTTTCAGTATATGCTGCGTCCCGCTTCTTTGCTCGTAGGATGAAAGGAGATAGGTTTCGTATATGCGTTTTAACAATATAGATACACATCCATCAAATACAAGTGCCAATTCCAACTAGAATTTGCACAGAGACATTCATAAGGTGATGTTTACATCTGCAAGATTAACAACGTTACAAGGAACAATTCTTGCAGGAACTAGTTGCCGCTGTCTTTTAACAGTCGTCATCCAGTTAGCTGATTTTTCCCAGCTCAAGGATTCGTATACTCTACCTCCATTGCTGAAGTTTGCACATCTTTTCTGACACAAATTTGGCTTCTCTTCAGTAGTTGCAAAGTCTCCATAAGATTTACCTGGCTCAGTTTCCCCTGCATGCCTTTTAGTAACAACCTGTGGTCTATTGGGTGCAAAACTGAGCAAAATCTCAGCTGCCATTGTTTCACACTCTTCATACAGGATTGAGTTACCCTTCCTGTTCTGATTGTCCTCTGTTGCAACAGGAGGCTTCTCCGAGCTTGTCATGTTTCCAGGTTCGCTGTTTGAATGTCTGTAGCTGTCTGTTTGTTTGATTTCAGAATCTGTATTGGTAGAGGAGACTGAAGGTCTCCAAACATCTTGGTTGATGAGGGCCACCTCTTCGCATTCAGATAAAAAGAATTCCTTGCTGCTGGGGCTTGCCAGGTCTTCCTCGCGAGTATCTTTTTTCTTGCAGAACTCTGCGTCGTGGGACTCAATGCTATTGCTGCCATTGCTTGAGTCCTTTGCAACAGCAGGTAAGTTCAGATCTTGCTGTTCCGGATTGGTGTTTGTCTCCAAGTGAATCGGTCTTCGGATGATTAACTCATCAAGTTCTTTTGACTCACAATATTGAGGTTCCAGGATTGAAGAATCTTGAGAACATGTGTTGGGATCTTTGGGAAATGAGTCCATGCCAACTTGACTATTGTATGGTTCTGATTTTGGACCCGTTGATGCAATTTTACCACTGCTTCCAAGATCTTGAAACGATTCAGTAGAATCTGGCAAATTGCTTCCATTCCATTCCTCTGCTGTTCCTTCAAGATCAGAAGACTCATCGGCATCGTCTTCTGGGAGTTTTTCAAGATCAAAATTTCTCAAAGGTTTACTATGAGCAGGGAGGAAAGTTTCAGCCCCCATGCCATCAATCCATAACGAACCACTACCTTTAATCTTTTTGAGTGTGCAAAAGGGACTCAAAGACAGACCCAAAGCATCTTGCTTATGTGCTCGACCAGCAATATAGACCGGCGGCCTCAAAGGTTTCCCTTCCAGAACAGAACCACAAAATTGGCCGTCTACAAGCACAAGACTTTCAGTACTAAATGCAAACACTTGAGCCTGAGGATAATTTCTTCTCCTTGTTTCCTGCATTGCAGCTTTCTGGATATTGTACAGTCTGTGCAGTGCCTGCACCTGTAAACAGCAACATTTCACAAAATAAGACGAGTAAAAATTTTCATTTTACTCATCCATCCTTTTAATTGAGCTAATGATTGGAGAAAAGCAAAATCAATACAGCTGATAGAGATGTCAGCACTGAAATAATCCATGATTGGCCTACCCAGCCTTGCCCGGCGGGTCAGCCCAATGACCCATCAACCCAGAGTATGGCCTCTACCGGGTTTTACTTTGCACCGGTCCCCCTTTTTTTTTTCAAAAACAACATTGTTTTGGGATTTCTTTACCAAAATAAAGTCGTTTTTTATTTTTTTAAAAAAATCATGGCTTTGGTTGGCCCGCTTAACAGTGAGTCAGCTCGGGCCGATCCCTGATTGGTTCTCGTAACTATGATTTATAACGTTCTTTAAGAAATGCACTTGATCATTGAACCAAACTGAACAAAGTAAAAGGGCCTAAGAAAAATCTTCTCCTCGTAATTTTTCTTTCTTTCTTTCTTTAGCAAACATACTTTCATCTATGTTCTTGATAAAAGCTGAACTCTTCATCGAACAGATAAGAAAACAGAAAAAGGTAAATCGAACCTGTTCCTTGAACAAAGCTTCATGTTGCATCATTGTCTTCCGTACTTGATCCATGTTTTCAACAAAATCAGCTTCCTAATAATTAACAGCAACAAAAATCCTGCAGCTTCATTGACGGCTCTCTTTTTGCAGTGAAGTTAATTGAACCACAAGCATCGAACCCTCATCCATTTTACTCTCAACTATCTGAAAATTCAAAAAAAAAAAAAACATCATTTGACGAGGTTTGAAGAAAACCCCAGAAGATCAAGGTCGAGTCCAGTCTAGTGGGCTCTGTAGGGAACCCAAATCTCATCTCACAATCTCACATCCAAAAGTACCTTGGCTCTTCAATCTCCACAGGTAGCTAGCAAAAGAATCAGGATTTTTAGAAGAAATTACTCTCAAAATAAATTGCTACACTATCTCTTTCAAGCCACCTGATTCCTGAACCTGACTTTCTCAGCAGCCAAACAATAGCTTTAAATGGCCAAGAAGAAAACTAAAAATAAAAAGGGGGGGGGGGGGACCTTGAATCACCTGAATCCATAGAAATAATCTTAGATAGATAGATATTTTCGTTACAGAGAGGACAGACAATGTCGGCCTGACTTGTAGTTCATAAGCTAAGATTCGAGGATCGATTTATTCAGTGATGAGAGAGACAAGACAGGTTTGCGGGTTTTAGTACTCTAGACGTTTTAGAGAATGCCACGCGGAAGAGTGTTGGAGATAAATCGAAGTCAAGCTCCTCATTGGCTGGGATTTTCTTGTTTTTTATGTAGGCAGACAAAAGACAAGGCATTTGTGTTTTTATGGAGTGAAGGGTAGAGTGGGAAATTACAAAAAAAAAAAAGAAACCTTTTGTGCTTTCGTTGAGAGTCGAACTCAAGACCTCCCGCTTACTAAACGGGTGCTCTAACCAACTGAGCTACGAGAGCTTTAAAGGCGATATTTGCAGTAATTAATATGTATATCATTAATGTTTTAAATTTCCTTTTCTTTTCCCTTCAAAATGTTTGAAAAGTTGATGGAAATCGCATGGATAGTTATTAAATCCGGGGATTAAAGTTCGATTTTGCCTATATTTTATTTTGAATTAGTTTGTCAATTAAATCGGTAAACACTCATAGGAAATTAACCTAATAAAACTCAGTTAACGTAATTAATTTACCAAACTTTAATGGAACACCGACAACATTCTTTGAAAAAATCTTATTCAAGACAGCAATATTATTTTGGGATCGAACCCAGATATCAAAGTAGATACGATAACCAGACGAAAAGGCACATAATGTCTTGCGTGCATTAATTCAATTTGGGGACCCCAAAGCCACGAAAGGCTTTAATCATACAGTTTCTTTTTGTTCCTATTCAAAATATGTATAAAAATAAAAAAAGGTGTTCGTTTGTTGTAAATTTAAATGAATGTGAAGGAATTATTTCCTAGTGGGAGGCACGATTACTAATTATTTATAGGAGCAATAGTATTTGCATAATAATAGCGAATCAACTCTTTAATTATTATTTTTAATAGTGTTTAGTTTATTTGGATCCATGTGATTATAAATGATTCTCGTGGCATTTTATATTATTAGTAACTTTATCAGTAAGAAATTATAATGTCGCTTGCAAGCTTGATTCAATGATTCTTGATGTGTAAAATATGGAGGGGAAATCGTGTATTTAAATAAATAAATAATATAATGTAAACGTTCTTTAGAGGCCGTTTGATTATTAGATATCATTGTCAACTAGATCTTTCTAGTTTTAAATAAAGGGACTTGAAAAGAATTGGAGTAAGATTTTATTTTTCTTCTATTCTTTTTTGTAGTGACCACGAAGTTGTAATTATGGTGGAATTAGTTGGGAAGGTTAACTAGAAATAATATATTTAAAAAATGACTAAAAGAGCATCATTTTTACAAAGAAAAATATTTTTTTGAAGAAAATAATTGGTCTCACCAATCTAAACTTTAAATCAGGCCAGGCTAGGTTATTTATTTTTATTTTTTTTCCATCTAAACTAATCTAAACTCTAAATCGACCAACTCAAGAGTCAATGAACCGAATTAATATAGATTTTATAAAAATGATAGTGGTGATGGAAGTTGATTTTATCCTGTTACCAAGGTAACAGGAACAAATTGTTATGAAGCAATGTTTCTTGGGCGTGTTTGAAATTTCGGGTCGCATTATTCTTGCTCCTTGTTCATTTTTAATTCCATGAATGACCACGCATTTCCATCAACATTTGGCCAAGAAAAGTTAAATCGGTATTTATGAAGTTGCAAATTTAAAATTCAATCACAAAAGAAACTTCCTTTTATGGTATTAGACTGAACGATTATTGGGTTGTGAATTAATCAATGAATTATTGGGTTGATGAAGTATTTATAACCCTTTTTCTTTTTTAAATATAGATCCCATCGGTAGGTAGATCCTAAACATGTTATCAAATTCAATCTAATTTAAAATGTATATATAAAATCTAAATTTAATATAATTTAAAGTGTCTATATAAAATCTAAATTAATTGGTTGTTTGATATTGTAATAACTTTTTTAAAATTATATTTTTATCATCGAAAGACTCCTCATGCATTGACGTCAATTTTTTTTTTTGATTTATCAATATTTTAAAGTACTAAACAGCCCCAAAGAATTTCCGAATATTATAAAAATTCATATTGCAAGGATGAAAATGCCCTCTCAAGCCAGCCTTAGATTTTTTTAACTCCAAAACTAACCCTGTCATTTTACTGCATACAACGAAACATGAAAAAAAAAACCCTCTTGGCAAGGTCTAACTCGAGGTATTGACACTATTTTACTGCACAAGTAAATTGAATAAGACAAGATAGCCCCTGGATAAAAAGGTCAATATTCCTTGCTTTGAAGGGCAACGGTATAGTTTTATTGTGAAAAAGAAAAATAAAAAGAATAAACCTACCAAATTATTCCCAATCAATTTACAAATGATCTTTAAATCCCTTTAAAAAAAAAATGATAAAAAGAATATTCTCTTTTCTAAAAATGGCAAAGCTCGTGCAGCTTGGCGCTCTGCGAACCAAATGGTCATTTTCTTCTGTACTTGTTTACATGCATGTCATACGCTGACGGTTGATTACAAAAATTTGAACCTGATAGAAAAATATTTTACTTGTGAAGATTTATTTGATATTTCTGTTAAATTTGATGTATATTAATTTTCAAATTTTTTGATTTAATTTCAGGTTTAAAATTAAACTGTAATAGGGTTGTTTTAACATGAGTTAATTAATTTAATTAGTTAAAAAACAATATTTTTATCTAAAAAATAAGAATAAAATTTAAAAAATAATAAAATTAACAAGAAAAAAACTATCGCTTCAACTTCTTGACGATCCAGGGTTTAAAACTAATCGTGTGAGAATTGTTTCAATATAATCTAATTGATTTAATCAGTCTAAAAACATTTTAATTAACCAATAAAAACATTATAAGAAAAAAAAATCTCTTAACTCAATTTATTTTATAATACAAGTTTAAAATTAAATTATATAAAAATCGTATTAATATGATCTAGTCAATTTGACCAGTCAATAAATAATCAAGAAAATAATTAAAAATACAATTGAGATAAAAAAAAACTTGAATAAAAGAGAAACAAAAGTTTATATTCAGAACAAGAAAGCACTGCAAAGATCTCAGTTTTT
Organism: Populus nigra; assembly: GCF_951802175.1. Lineage (NCBI taxonomy): Eukaryota > Viridiplantae > Streptophyta > Magnoliopsida > Malpighiales > Salicaceae > Populus > Populus nigra. Next base: position 1,483,836 of record NC_084854.1, read on the forward strand.
TTTTAATTAATATAGAAGGTAATATTTCCTTCCTATCTCATGGAACCAAATAATTGAATTAGATAAGTATCAAACCAGTCAAGAGTGGAGTTTGAAAATATGGCGACAATTATTTATTAATTTTTTATTTTGTTAAAAAATATATTAAAATAACATTTATTTATTTTTAAAATTCATCTTTGGTATAAACATGTAAAAACAATAATATATATATATATATATATTTTTTTTTTAAACAAAAAAATAAATTTTACCGACTAGCAATTTACGCTAGAATCTCAAAAGGGGTCAAAGATGTGAACGCTCGTCGTACAAAAACATTTATGTCTGTATCCACTTGAAGCCACGTGTCCTGCCATGTCCATGAAAGAGAAGTGCTTGGAACACACAAAATTTGATTTTTCAAAGACTTTTAAAGTCTTTTAACTCAATTTTGCATGATGGGCTGGTCAAGATACTTCTAGACATGTCCACGTGGCAACGATCACATGCATCATTTTCTCCTGTGATTTAGCCATGAACCAAAAATCTGCCCTCAGCATCACGGTATGGTTGGAAAATCTTAAGAAGGGCTACACAAAAAGAATTGATGTTAGAGTTGAATAGGGTTGTTTTTTAGTGTATATTTTATTAGAAAATATATTAAAATAATATTTTTTTATTTTTTCAAAATTATTTTTAATATCAGTGTATTAAAATAATCTAAAAACACTAAAAAAATATTAATTTAAAAAAATAAAAAAATTTAAACTTTTTTAAAAATACTTTTTAAACATAAAAATAAAATAAAGGTGTAACGGAGGAAAGAGATTTTAATTTAATAATACAGTCATCGCTATTTTTAATATTTTATTTCCAGCTTTATGATTAGATTATATTCTTGAATCAATTTTATACAATGAATTTACTTTTTTATTTCATTAAAAAGATAAGTAAATCTGACTTATAAATATGAATATTTTTTTATTAGATAATTAAAAATATTCTCAATTCAATATATAATTTTAACTTCGTGAATCACACATATTCATCACTAAAAAAATTAAAAAATTCATCTAAAACAATTCTTATTAATTACTAAACTTAATTTAATTTGAATTTAAATTTTAAATTAAATAAGATGAAGGTTAACTCGGTTAAATCAGATTAAAATTTAATTTAATTTTTTAATTTTACTTTTTAAAAAATTTGTTTTAGATTTACTTTAATTAATACAAATTAACTTTCTAAATCATGATACCTCGGACCTGACAAGACCTGATTGGAAAAGGATCAATGACTTTGCCTAAAACCCTAGCAAAACATCATTGATGGACAAAAAAAAAATATAAAGAGACTTCGAATGCATTCTGTAAGGGTTAGCAAAGTCCAATTTTTGATGCGAAGACTCAAAGAGTATGAAATTGAAAGAAATCACAAAACGCCAGCGTTTTGCAAATACAGTGTAGACGCCCTCGTTTTTGACCCATTCCCCTTCTGACTTTCGAGCAATTCACTTTCCTTTTTATTGCAATGTCCTCTCCGCTCTCCCTCTCTCCTCGGTTCTATTACAAGACGCCCTCGCAGTAAACCCTCCTGTCTCTCTCCCTCTCGAAATCTTATTTGACCCAAAATCCTCTCTCTAAATCAAAGTACAAATCACTAACCACCACTTCAAGATCTGTTCACTGCAACTCTTGATTTCACACATCAAAGGTTAGATCTTTACGTGCTCTAGTGATTGAAAGACTCTTAGCTTTTTAAGGTTTTTTACTATAAAGTTTGGATTTTTATTCACGATGTTTGTGTTTTGTTTTTTATTATTTTATTTCTTGCAGATCTGGGTTGTTTCTGATAGAACAGCGTTTTGGGACTGAAGTAAGCAGACCCTTTTCAAGTTCTTAGGTTCTGAAGTATTTATGCTTGTGTTTTTTGGGATCCGGGATTGGTAAAGTCTGGAACTTTTTGGGTTTTTTGTGAACTGTTATTTATGGAAATGTCAATTGCACCACCAAAGGAAGAGTCCATTCAAATTAGAGAGGTCTGGAATGATAATCTTGAAGAGGAGTTTGCGTTGATTCGTGAAATTGTTGATCAGTTTAATTATGTAGCTATGGATACTGAGTTCCCTGGCGTGGTTTTGCGCCCTGTTGGGAATTTTAAGAATATTAATGATTATAATTACCAGACTTTGAAGGATAATGTTGATATGTTGAAATTGATCCAATTGGGTCTTACGTTCTCGGATGAGAATGGGAATTTGCCAACTTGTGGGACGGATAAGTTTTGCATTTGGCAATTTAATTTCCGTGAGTTTAATGTGACCAAAGATATCTTTGCCAGCGATTCAATTGAGCTGTTGCGTCAATGCGGGATTGATTTTAAGATGAATAATGAAAGGGGTATTGATGTGAATCAGTTTGGTGAGCTCTTAATGTCATCGGGGATTGTTTTGAATGATGGTGTGCACTGGGTAACTTTTCATAGCGGGTATGATTTTGGGTACTTGCTCAAGCTTTTGACTTGCAGGAGCTTGCCTGACACACCAGCAGGATTCTTTGACTTGATCAATATGTATTTTCCAGTGGTTTATGATATCAAGCATTTGATGAGGTTTTGCAATAGCCTGCATGGTGGGTTGAACAAGCTTGCGGAGCTGTTGGAGGTGGAAAGAATTGGTGTGTGCCATCAAGCTGGCTCTGATAGTTTGCTCACATCCTGCACATTTAGGAAGTTGAGGGATAACTTTTTCAATGGCTCCGCCGAGAAGTATGCTGGTGTTTTGTACGGTCTTGGTGTCGAGAATGGACAGAATACTAGCTGAAGAAAATAAAATAATCAGGATAAAAGATTGATCAATATTTGTAGACTACTAGAGTGTGAGACTTTCTATTCCCTTTGTATTCTTTGGCAAGAAAGATTGTTGTTCTAGTGTTGACTTCTCTCAATTGCTTCCTTGTAACCGAAACCTTGACTAGTTTGTAGCTCGGCTCTTTGTAAATTATTGCAATCAATGTTTCAATAATAGACCTAGTTTTTTCACAAATCGTTCTTTTGAAGTTCCTTTTATTATGAGCTTCTGTGCATTGTTCTTGATGTTTGTCTGTTTGCAATATTTGCAACCTGGATGGCGAAATAATTACTCATTGACCTTCAGAATTCATGGATTTTCATACCCCCCCCTGGATTAAAATTTTCTAACAATTAGATTAGATTCCGTAGCACTAGTTTTTCCTTGAAGTTGGAATCACAGTGGAAACCTTCAGTTTTGAATTTGTATTGTTTTGTATAGAATGAAATTTCCTTTTATTCCATCCTAACCTCATATGGAGTATTTCAGTAGTTCTGGAAATCGATACTATGATCATTAGACTTGCAAATCAATGAATTTAAGTGCTCTCTCCATCTTCTCCTCGTCTTTGAAATTCTTTCATCCTTGTTGTGAAGTCCACTGTGGAGGTGCCATTGTATATGGTACATTGTTCCTCTAAAGTTTCTCAGAGCCCCTGGAATTCATATTATAATCAGGTTGAACTGCTGTGAGTTTGATATCCTGTTCCTCTTCACTTACTAGAACAATAGGCATACTCATTCGCAGAGAACATTCATGGGCATCTTCAACGAGCTAAATGAGTTTTGTCATTGTTTCAGTAGCATGGTTTGAAGAGTTTGTGTTGTGGGATGAGAGGAAGTGGAACGAGCCTTTCGCAGATGCCAGTTTAGAAGAGGTACGCACTATATCAGACTCAGCTTGTAAAATTTAATTAGTTCATGTTATGGCCAAGAAGCAATTGATGCACCTGGTAGGTCTTGTTTTTTCTGGTGAAGGGAGACCATTTCTTTTGTTAGACCAACATGTAGCAGGAGTAACTTATGTTTTCAGTCGATGAATGAAATAACTTTTCCGCCCCTTCTTTTTGATTATCTTGTTGATGACTGTTTTCCTGCCTTCTTTGTTTGAGTACAATGGATTTTAAACTTGTATTATGGACATGCATCTAGAGTTTTCTTAAAAAAAAAATGTTCAACAAAGCTTCGTCACAAGCACCTATATATCTCAATATTTCTCCAATTATGCTTTCCAGCAGATAATTTCACTTTTCTTGCTTGTTGAGTGTCTGATTCTGTAGGAATAGTGCTCATTAAAAGTCTGCTTTTTGCCACAGATTGGTTCCTTAACCAGCAATTAAGAATGTCCTGGATTGCTGCTTTCTTCCACGGGTCCCAATATGGTCTGATCTTGTTTTGGCTTCAAGTCCGTGTACTCCATGTAGTCTCGGTTGTTGTCTGCTCTTTGGTTGAATGGTTATTATTGTTTCTGCCTTTCTGGCTGCATTTGCTGGAAGTAAATTGGATAATGTTGCTATATTCACATAGGCATATAAAAGTGTCTTCTGCCAAACAAATTCAAGTTTACTTCTGTTTTCCTACTGGCTGTCAAATGGAAGATTTGTCTTGAAGCACTTGAATCTGGTGGCTAGCAATGATACTAGCGAACAAGCTTAACTGGGACGTGCTCAGAGGCATCAGTTATGCTTACGAAAGTCTGGACCACCAAAAAAAAGCCTGCCATTTGCCACAGATTGCTCGGGAGAGCATTGAAAGATCCAGTTACCTCTGTCATTCTGTAAAATCTGTCCCCTAACGTTACTGAAAGAAAGAAAACGGGATTTGATCTCGAAGGGAATCGACCACTCAACCTTGTCACTGGACAAGGTTGAAGATGGGTTTTGCTTGAAATACAATGAGGCGTAGTTATGGGTTGATGAAGTGAGAATCTTGGTGCTGGAATACATGAGAAGCCACGGAATGGCATTTGCAGCATGGAGATAACGAGTTGGGAAACCTTGAAAGGCCATCATCAACAATGTGGCCAAATTTCAAGGGCCAGATTTTTTTTCCATCCAGAACCAAAGCTACTCCATTTTAAGACAATAAAACGAAGGGATCAGATCATTCCCTAGTCCCTACAGTGTATGCAATGATAGACGCCTTGCAAAGCAAAATGTCGTGGACAAAAATAACTTTCTTAACTGCTGCTTACAACACTGGCGGGGGGGTTTTACTAAAGCTAGAATCCAAATTATGAAGAAAAATTGAAGGCCCACGCCATGAGTTGGGTCTCCTTCGAGTAAGCATCCTGTCATGGACTCAAGGGCAGCACGTTTGCTTTTGATGAATGCACGTAAATATACATGATTCCAGAACTTTGCTAGTGATTAAAACGTGAAAAACATTTAGTCTCCAATTTTTGACCATCATCAATGCTGTCCTGCCATGGAGAGTTTTAGGTGCAAGGCTATGACGATGCCATGGCTAAAGACTTGAAGGTCCTCTCAAACATGACTCACTGTCATCGTAATTATGACCTGCACGGGTTGAAATGGTCTGAATCGAGCTGGTTTTAAATTTTTATCACTTTTAATATTGATTAAAAGTAATCTAATTGATGATTTAGTCAAGCTTGATCTAAGATCCAGTAGAGTTAAAATTAAGAAATTAGTGTTTTTTAAAAAATTGAATAAAATAATTTATCACAGGCTAATAATAACATGAATAAAAATGGAGCTCCACATCTTTCAGGACAACAAGATGTTAAGAAAATAATCTAATCTCCATTGAAATTGACCCCCAGCTTCCTACTAAATAATTGCTTGCTGATGTCGATGCCCAGATAGTCCTTCAAATCCCATAATTTAATCGTACTTCCACATCGCACATGATGAAAGCATATTCCAAGGCTATCACCCTTTGTTTGCTGTGCCATCCCAACACAAAGTCAATTTCTGTTGCCAACAACTACGCGGTTTCCATTCTAAGAAAGCATATTCCATTGTTATTTAAATTTGATTGTTTTTTAATAATAATAAAATATTTGAAAATATTAAAAAAATATTCAATTTTTTTATAAAACTAGGAAATTGAAGTATATAAATTCTATCAACAAGTTCCATTCTTTTTAGCACTTGCTTGGACTCAAAGGATTCCTACTTCAAAAATTGTATTTATTAATTATAGATTTGGTGAATAGATTCGGATTTTTTAATTTTTTTTGTCTGATAAAATATTATTTTAATTTATTTTTAAAAAATAATAATTAAACCAATGTCTTCTTAATATAGACCTGCTAACCTCCAAATTAAATCCACAAACCCACGATCTAAGTCTTAAGTCGGTAAAACCCATAATCATGTTAAAAATGCAAGTCTCCTCCTCCAACCGATCAAATCTTTTTTTAAGACAAAAATACCCCTTCTCTGACACATCCCCATTTTCTCTCCGTAGTTCCTTCCGAACTGGAAAAACAGAACACGAAAGCTTTTTAAGAATCATTTATAAACTCATTCCAGCTCAGTTCATCACTCCTCTCTCAGATCCGAACCCAAATTTGAATCCATATACTCTCAATTGGATCCTACCTGATCCAGATTGGATCTTCAATTTTGATTTCCCCTCATGAATTGCAATCCTCTAATAATTTTAGGGTTAGGGTTTTTTCTCTTCAATAACTTCCTCTTCTTCGTTTCCAATGCGGATACGGGTCCATCTTGCCCGAAAACCAACCCGTTCGTCGGGTTCGAATCCAAATTCACCATGGTACGACACCAAGTACGCGGGTTTCTAACCATAGTCGATGATTGCTCTTTCAGGGTTTCTCAGTTTGATATGCTATCAGGATCCGATGTTCATTTTTGGGGCTCCATCGCGCCTGATTTTGATAATTTCACAGATGGGTTTATGATTTCTGATTATAAACTCAATGAGACTTATAAAAATGCTAGCTTTAGTGTTAAGTTGAGTCGAAATGTTACTTGGGATCGCATCCAAGTCCTATCCATCTGTGACCTGTTGACTGAATCGGATTTTGGGCATGTAATTCTCTCAAATGGGTCTGATTTGGCTCCCACTTTGAGTCCAGATTTGGCTCCGTCACCGGCAAGTAATTATAGCATGGGCGAGGAAGGCAAATTTGGTCCTTTTAGAGTCCCGACAATGTTTGATAATTGTAAGGTTTTGTCAAATGATTATAGGATTAGGTGGAGTTTGAGCGCGGAGAGGGATTTTATTGATATAGGATTAGAGGCCGCTATTGCTATACAGAATTATATGGCATTTGGGTGGGCAGATCCGAAGGCTAATTCGGAGGTCATGATTGGTGGCGATGTGGCGGTGGCGGGGTTTACGGAGGAAGGAATGCCTTTTGTTGATGATTTTTATATTACTAAGTATAGTGAATGCACTATAAATAAGGATGGATCAGCTCATGGGGTTTGTCCTGATACGATATATGAAGGATCGGATCCTGTTGGATTGGTGAACAATACGAAGTTGATTTATGGGCATAGGAAGGATGGGGTTTCGTTTATTAGGTATAGAAGGCCGATGGTTTCGGTAGATACAAAGTATGATTTGCCGGTGAATTATACCGAGAATATGACAGTGATTTGGGCTTTGGGGTTGATGAGGCCACCCGATTCTTTTCGGCCTTACTATTCACCGCAGAATCATGGAGGGCCAATGTCGGTGACTTATGGGCATTTGGTGCTTAATGTTTCTGAGCAGGTGAATGAGTGTTTAGGACCCTTGGATGCTGCAAACAAGGAGGATCAGGATTTGGTTATCGCAGATGCAAATAAGCCTCTTGTTGTTACTACTGGTCCTGCAGTTCATTACCCCAACCCACCTAACCCTTCAAAAGTCTTGTACATTAATAAGAAGGAGGCTCCTGTTTTGAAAGTTGAAAGAGGGGTGCCTGTGAGGTTTTCGGTGCAAGCTGGACATGATGTTGCATTGTACATTACTTCGGATTTGATTGGTGGTAATGCAACATTGAGGAACAAGACAGAGACTATTTATGCGGGAGGGCCTGAAGCTGAAGGTGTTCTGGCTAGTCCAATGGAATTAATCTGGGAGCCAGATAGGAATACCCCAGATCAGGTGTACTATCAATCTTTGTATCAGAAGAAGATGGGCTGGAGAGTTCAGGTGGTTGATGGTGGTTTGTCTGATATGTATAACAACAGTGTCCTTTTGGATGATCAGCAAGTCACATTCTTCTGGACGTTGTCAAAAGATTCTATATCTATTGCTGCCCGGGGTGAGAAAAAGAGTGGTTATATTGCAATAGGATTTGGTATTGGAATGGTTAACAGCTATGCTTATGTGGGTTGGGTTGATGATACTGGTAAAGGGCATGTCAATTCATACTGGATTGATGGAAGGGATGCCTCAAGGGTGCATCCAACAAATGAGAATTTGACCAATATAAGGTGCAAGTCAGAAAATGGGATCATTACCTTCGAGTTTATACGACCTTTAAAACCATGTAGTCACAATGATCGGGTAGAGTGTAAAAATATTATTGATCCCACAACTCCTCTCAAGGTCATATGGGCATTGGGCACTAAATGGTCAGATGAACACCTAAATGAGAAGAATATGCATTCTGAAACTAGCCATAGGCCTATACGGGTGTTGCTTATGGGTGGTTCTGCAGAAGCAGAGCAAGATTTACGGCCGGTGTTAGCTGTACATGGGTTCATGATGTTCCTTTCATGGGGTATTTTGCTTCCTGGTGGAATTTTGGCTGCTAGATACTTGAAGCATGTGAAGGGGGATAGCTGGTACCAGATTCATGTTTCCTTGCAGTACTCAGGTTTAGCAATTCTCCTACTTGGCCTTCTTTTTGCAGTGGCTGAGCTTCGGGGCCTCAATATCAGCTCAGCTCATGTTAAGTTTGGGCTTGCTGCTATATTTCTGGCATGTGTACAACCATTGAATGCCTCCATGAGGCCTAAAAAATCTGCTAATGGAGAGGAGGTTTCCTCAAAAAGGCGTCTCTGGGAGTATTTTCACTTCATTGCTGGTAGATCTGCCATCATTGTAGGAATTGCGGCACTTTTCAGTGGAATGAAGCATTTGGGAGATAGATATGGAGATGAAAACGTTCATGGATATATCTGGGCATTAATTCTTTGGTTCGTGATTGGTACAATGATCGTCATGTATCTGGAATATCATGAAAAACAACGAAGGAGGGACAGAGTATTTGGAAGAAGCAATTGGGTTTTAGGTAACCTTGAAGAAGATGATTCTAGTGACCTCCTGAATCCAGCCAGGGCGTCATCACAAAAAGATAAACAACATTCTGGACTGATGGAAGTTCAGTTAGAACCTTTGAACAGATGATATTTCCAACAATTAATTTTGGTACAAGCTCGCCATTTTGCCATCAGTTTTGAAAATTTTCTGCTCATGTGGGAACAGCAGGCCTGTTTTTTTCGCTTGAAATATTTTTTTTTTTGATGCGAGGGGGCTCTCCATGCTAATCATTGACCCATTGTATTCCATCCAGCCATTTTTGCTTTTTAGTAATTATGCTAGAACAATTTACTTTGTATACTTGATACATCTTTAAACACAGCGGAAGATTTATATATTTTTTCCTTGTATCTTTTCTGTTCAATGAAAATAGAGTTTGTCCATAACATGTAACACATTAGGTGCTGTAGACTATTTTTTAAGTTTTATGGAATAAAATCGGTTTAGCCAAATTTATTGGTGCTATATATTGCATAATGCTTACCAAAGACACATGTTTTCATTTGATTTCCTTGCCAAGTATCTAATCACTCACTGCGTTTGTGCAATTTAATTCCTACCTGAGAGGTATGCACACTTGCCTAGGTTTGTGTGAAGTTAGTTTACGGGTCTTGCATGGTCTTGGTGTCGAGAATAGACAGAATACTAATTGAAGAAAAGAAAATAACTGGAATGAAAGGTTGATCAATATTTGTAGACTTGTGGCGTGTAAGACTTTCTTCTCTTTGTATACTTTGGCGAGAAAGATTGCTGTTCTACTGTTGATTTCTTTCGGTTGCTTCCTTGGAACTGAAACTTGACTGGTTTGTAACTTGGTTTCCTGGTAAACTATTTCAGTTATTGTTCTTGGTTTCCTGGTAATTTTAGTTTTCACAAGTTCTGCTGAAGTTCTTTTTGTTATGATCTTTTGTGCACTGATCTTGATATTCAGCTATTTTCTGTTTTCGCTATCTTTATGGAGTCATAATTACTAAACGATCTTACATAACTTGTTTATTTCTGTCTCTCCCTTGTATCAATTAATAATTGCCAATAGTTATCTGTAGTTCTAGCTTTTCCTTGCGATTAAGATCAGTGTGAAAGCCTTCAGTTTTGAATTGATACTGTATCTGCAAAGAATGCAATTTCCTCTCATTCAATCGTATCTTACCCTGCAGTATTGAGTGTTTCTCGCATTTGATATTGTCTTTGCCCACTCCTCCCTTCAAGGATGATAGGGGTTGGAAATCAATACTGTGATTGTAGGACTTGAAAAATATGAATAAAAGCGCTACCTCCCTCTCTTCTTCTCTGTACTTCTTTCAACCTTGTCGTGGAGAAGTTTGCAGAGGTGCTATAGTATGTGATGCATGGTTCCTCTACTTACTTCACTGAGCTCCTGGATTTTACAATATCAACCAGGTTGAAGTTGAACTCCAGTGAATTTGATATCCTGTGCCTCAAATACCTATCAGACTACATGAAGCTTGCATGTTGTAACTTTCCAGAAGACCATGTATGCTCTACCACAGGGACATTTATGGGCATCAGCAGCATGTTTGAAGCATTTGTGGGTTGTGGGACGAGATGAAGCATAAGGAGCCTTTTGTGGAATGTTCATGTTTAGAAGAGGTATGCACTATATCTGGCTCACCTTGTTAAAATCAGTAACTTGATTGAGGTAAGTTGAAAGCAAGTCAGGGACAGGAAGAAATGAATGTAGCTGTCGGAACTTGCTTTTCTAATGAAGTGAGACTATTTCTTTCATAAAACTATCATGTAGCAGTAGTGGCTTATGTTTTTAGTAGATGAGGGGAATTAACTTTTCCTCTCCTCCTGTTTGACGATCTTTTTGGCAACTTGTTTCCTGAGCTGCAGGTACACTTATACTTTACCATCCAAAATCCTAATATTAAGTCCGTCGAACAATTGGGAGCGAGGATTTTTCCTGGTATTTGGCAGTTGTAGAAGGGTCTTTCACGTTGGATGTTGAAGAGTGAAAATACATATTTGAAACTGTTTTTGCTTGAAATGCAATAAGCAGCAGTTTAAGATTCTCCAGCTAAATCTTTGCATTTCCATTCACAATTTCCATTCCAGGCCTAAGTTCAAGACTAACTTCTTTACATTTTTTTGTTGTGTGAAAAAACATCAGAATTGATTCTCTGCATGATGAGGGAACCTGAAAAGGTCCTCATCATCAATGTGGCTAAATTTCCAGGGTCCGATTTTTCCCGAGTATGCAGTTGTGGAAGCCTTGTAAAGCAAAATGTTCGTGTAAAGTAAGAGTATCAGTGAAGCAATTAAAGAGGGCACCTTTTTCTCCAAGCCATAAGGATTTGCAGAAATCCCTCTGCTATTCCACATGCATAAAGGTCAGTGCATAATCACAAGAAAGACGCACATGATTCACCACTCAGGTGCCATTAACAACTGCAAAGGAAAAAAAGAAAAAAACTAAAGAGAGATGTCTAGAGAGCTTATAGAAATACTAGAAAAATCAAAAGGGGCTAAAACTGGTTTTCTATTGAAGTCCACAGTAGCATGTGACAAGATCCCACAAGGTTTAGTTTTTTCTGTAATGATTCTTTATGTTCTCTACCTCTCTGTTGTGGTTAGTTTTTTCTACAGTTATCAGTCTCGTTTAAGATCTGATCTGTTTAGAGCCTAGGTTGTTGAGTCATCTTCGAGTTAATCAAATCTTTCTAAAAAAAAAAAAAACTTTGAGTTGATTGAGCCCAGTGGCCCCAGTCTTACTTGGATTTGGTCGAGTCATCAAGGTATAGAAGCGTAGATATTCAAAACGATTCAAGGTAAAACTTAATTTAGATCAAGCCGAGTTCATCACTTGACCATACTAGTTTTTCAATTAAAAAAATAATAATGTTTATAAAATTGTGCAAACAGGCTTGCCTTCCCCTTAATTGGGTTATGGCTTAGGGCTTGACATTGGTTTTGAGCTTTCCATCATAAGCTGCCCATCCTCATTCCATATCCAATAACCTAGTATATGATTTCAATATATTTTTTTAAAATTATTTTTTTAAAAAAATTTGATTTCAATATATTTTTTATTTAAAAATATTTTTAAAAAATATCATCCATTACTTTGTCATAGATCCACCTGATTTACATTGGATATTAGTACAAAATTCAAATTGCATTATAGCTAGATATATAATGACTTACATGTTCTTACCACGAAGAGTAGTGGATTATTTTATTATTAAATAAATATTTAATTTAGCTTTAATAAACTTTATTTTTTATCCACTCGTATTGTGATATGGTTCTTATTACCATCCATGTCGAAAATACATACCAGTGTCGTTTGAAAAAGACTATCTAACCCTTATAGATTACAAGATCAGATTATGACTATCAAGAAGACAGTGTCTTGTAAAGGCTATCACTATCTCAAGTTTTTGGAGAAGCAAGATTTAATCCTCATGTCTTAAGTTCTTTTCAATTAAGCCCCTCTACACTTACGACCTTTCTTTTTTCATTTTATTTTCATTTTTACCCTTATATTACCCTAATCACCTTGTTAACTCACTTAATCAGTTCCAAAAACTAACAAAACTCGTATTAACTTGTTACCAAACATGAAAACACAACCAGACTCTTACCATTAAAAGAAAGAAATAGCTGTCCAATTCATTAGTAAATCTACAAAATCGGAGTTAATAAACTTGGCATGCTCCTCTAATCTCTTCAGTATCCTAATTCTGAACACTATTGAAGTAAATATTTGACACTATTATAGTTTTTATAGTTGTTGTTATTAAAAAATAAGTTTTAAAAAAATATTTTCAATTGTAATTTTAAAAAAATAAGTTATAAAAATTATATGTCCAATTAAAACTATTATGAGATAAATTTTTACACGTAAAATAAATAAAAAACATGTTCTCATAAAAAAATAGATTACTTTAACTTTTATAAAACTAATGTTCAAAACATAATTATGCATAGATCTAAAACAAAAAATAAAAATTATTTAATTAACCAAATCAATTTTTTGTTGTTGTTGATAAAAAAACAAAAACTATCACACTATCTTAGAAAAATTAAACTAAAAAAACTACCTTACCCCTTTGATTTCATCTCACCCTCCCTCTATACTTTGGTAATCCTATAATAATAATTTTTATAATTTTTGATATTACGGTAGAGTATGTTTTTAAAAATATCTTTATTAAAATATATATTAATTTTTTTATTTTTATATCATCACATTAACATTATAATTTTTTTTAAATATTAACTTAATATTTTTAAAATAAATATATTTTTAAAAATACCAAAAAGCAAAGCCATACCGCACTCCAAACCGGATGCAAATTCTTCGCTATCATATAAACAGTACTTCCAGTTTAAAAAAAAACCAAAGAAAAAACGTTGTCTTTGGTGACATGACATCATTAGCACCGTATTTTTAGTTTTCTCTGTGTAGCCCAACTCCGATTTTGGTGTTCTTTTGGGTCTAGCCAGGATTTTTCACAACGTTGGATCCCCAGATCCACCGGTAATTTTCTCTCTTGCTCTAAAACCTCTATTAACAAAACCTCTCTTAAAAGAGTGAAAACCCATTTGCCATTTTTGCTTTTAAAGACCCACACACATAAAGATACACACTTTGCTTCAATAACCACTGACCTAGAAGGCTTTTAATTCTTGAAATGGTGATTAATTTTGATAATTTCTGTTGTTTTAGCAAGTGGGTTTTTGTTCTTGCATGAATTGGTGCACGTGCCATGTTGGTTTCTTGTACTCTTGTTTTATTTTGTTTTGTTTATGATTCTTGAGTTTGTGGTGTTTGATAATGGGATGTCTTAGTTTTTTTTTTTTTGTTCTGGTTGCAGAAAATGAGTAGCTTAGTGGAGAGGCTACGTGTTAGATCAGAAAGGAGGCCAGTTTATAACTTGGATGAATCAGACGATGATGATTATGTTTCCGGGAAAGCTAAAAATCCCCAGGAGAAAATTGAAAGATTTGTCAGGGATGACGCGGTTTGTTTCTTTTCTTCCCATTTCTTTCTTGTAGGTTAATGTGTACTTTCTTAATGCTGGATGATAATGATTTTTTTTTCTTTTTACCTTGCTGTTGATGTAAATTACCGACTTTGATGCTTTACTAGTTTCACTTGGAGGTTAAGATAGTTGAGGCGTTAACATTTTAATATTTTTTAAGGATTTTTGTTTTGTTTTTGTTTTTAAGGTGAATTTTGTGTTTTTATTTTTTATAGTTTTGACTTCTGAAAACGAGTTAAATTCCCGAGCAAAATGAATTTTATTTGATATTTTTCATGCAAAAAGATCAGGAATGTGGCTGACTTGTTGCTCTTAAGGATGTTTTAATGATGTTTTTAAGGCTTCCTTTCATGCACTGGCACGGGCTAGTTTACAGAAGAAATAAAGTTGACATGTTCAGTAATTTCCAAGTTGAGTGAACTATATTCTGTAGAAATAATGAAGAAAAAATAATGCAATTTTGTTGTCCTATGACTGTTGTTAGTCACACAGATTTTTCCTTTATTTTTTATTTTTTAAATCTGTGGCTGGTCTAGTGCTTGGTTTGATGAGATCCTGGTCAATGACTGGATTGCTTTGAGTTGGTTGGTTCTATTTTGAGGTACTTTGCTATTAGAGATTTTTTTTCATTGCATTACTTTTACCATTGCCCTTGTAGAAGTTATTCATTGTTATGAGTTAGATTGCTTTAATCAGGATAAAAGACACAGCCTGTCAAAAATGAGTTGAAAACTTCTTGGGTTGGAGGATTGCTGTCGACTGTGGAGTAGTTTCATACTTTCATTAGCATTTTGCTCCTTTCTTTTTTTCTGGTTTGGGGTGGTGTAGGAAATGATAAGCTTGTTTGGATCTTTTTGTGGGCAATCTTTATTGATTCCAGGATATCGTTATATCATCATGTTTTTGGTGTTCTTTTTTCTCGATTTCATTGGAGTTTGTTGATTAACTGAATAAGCCTTCATTAATTGTCATGTTAAACCTTGAGCTTAAAGATGAAGGTGATGGAACAGGAAAATATTTGACTGCAACCGAGAAAATTAATGCGTATTTCTTAAAATTGATTTAAAAACTAATGATTTTTTGTGTGGAAATGCAATGCAATGAAATACAAAAGAGAGAGACAAAATTATGATTTGGGGGTTTAGTTGCTTAGGGCTTCGGGCTTCAAAACAACTGAGGAGAATCATGCTTTGAACATGAGGCAGATTATCTATTTGATTTGAAAGATCTCTCATATCCATGCTCCCACACTTGTTTCCAGTGAATGTAGATGCTGTGCTTTGGTTGTCCTCCCATGATTGTCTTTCTTAGTCTTAAAAATTTTACAAACTTCATGTTTCTTTAATAGTTCCTCTTTCTTTCTTCCCTCTCATTCAGAAGGAGGATTCCTGTCAAGCTTGTGGAGAAAGTGAGAATCTTCTGAATTGTGAAACCTGCACATATGCTTACCATTCCAAGTGCCTGCTTCCACCACTAAAAGCTCCTTTTCCTAGCAATTGGAGGTGCCCTGAATGTGTATGATTCCATGACACTCTTGGGTACTCTTGTTTATTACATCAACATTATTCTTTTCATAACTGACAATTACTATTCTTTCATCTGCAGGTTAGCCCTCTGAATGATATCGATAAGTTATTGGACTGTGAAATGCGCCCTACTGTTGCTGATGATAGCGATGCCTCTAAACTGGGCTCAAAGCAAATTTTTGTAAAACAGTATCTTGTGAAGTGGAAAGGCTTATCTTATCTACATTGCACTTGGTAATATTGTTTATATGATTTCCAACTTTCTCATGAAGAACAATTGCATGTAAAATAACATGTTAACTCTGCAATCCTTTTATAATGCTTTCAAGTTCTCCTTTGTGCTGTTGCTACAGCATGACCAGGCTTGACCTGGCATGATATTCTCTTGGATTTTTTTCTTGTCAATGCTGTCCTTTTCCTGTCTATTCAGCATTTTTTGCTCACTTCTTTGCTGTTTTTCTTTTTTCCTTTTGGTTATCTTCTCCTGCACAACTCCTCACAGGGTACCTGAGAAAGAGTTTTTAAAAGCTTTCAAGTCAAATCCCCGTCTGAAGACTAAAGTAAACAACTTCAATCGTCAGATGGCATCAAACAACAACTCCGAGGATGAATTTGTTGCTATCCGACCTGAATGGACAACTGTTGATCGGATTCTTGCTTGCAGGTTGACTCATCTGAAACTTTAATGAAACAAACACACAACACACAACACACACACACACACAAAGAAAATGTAGTTTTGGTTTTACGCTGCCTTTTCTCATTCTTATGTTTGATTGTTTGTAAAGATTTAAAAACAAACGTTGAAGTGAGGAATTTTTTTATTTGTTGAAAATCAAAATCGATGTTGTGGAGTTCACTTCTGTTAAGTTAAAAGTATGCGAGCTTCTATGTTTTAATTATATTTGAGAACATGGAAGCATGCAATTAATCTGCTAATACAATAATTTACATGCATGTTTCTTAGCAGAACTTTTGTTGTTGGAGATAATAATCCCTATTCTTCAAGCATTGACAATTTCATATCTAAAGATTAGACATAATTAGGGACTATACAGGATTGAGGGCTTTGAGGGGCAAAGACAATCTCTTTTCAGGGATCAAATGTGTTCATTTTTTAAGGTAGTGGAGGGAAACTGTTCATACATGAAAGGTTGAGTATGTTGAGAAAAATGTTTTGAGGAAAAAAGAAACAAATTTTAATTTAGGAATAAAAATAAAAAATGCTCTTTTCAAAGAAAATAAACAGATTGTTATAATATCAATGAGGGGGGCTTGGATCCATCCTTGGATGTAAGGCAGTTCAGCAGAATAATTTGATGCTTGAATGGATGCTAATCTTTGCATAGCCATGTGATTTTCCCTGTTGCCCTCATCATTCTGTTTTGGAACCTCTTTACTATATCTTAATACATTTTTTAGGATGCCCCCTTGGCTTGAGGAGGTGCTTTTCTTATGTACATCTTGTGTCTTGAACTTTAAAATCACTAATTAAAGATAAAAGCATAAAAGTATCAGTGGAAATTTACCATTTATAATATAGTCACCTGTTATTACTTGCTGCATTTCTTGATAACACTGGTGTGATTTGGCTGTTTAGATATGCTATTTCAGCTTTTCTTTTCTTTTGAAATTGTTTGAGTCACACGATTCTTGAATGTGACACTGTTGCATGCTTCAGGGGAGATGAGGATGAGAAGGAATATCTTGTGAAGTACAAGGAACTCCCTTACGATGAATGTTACTGGGAATTTGAATCAGATGTATCTGCATTTCAGCCTGAAATAGAAAAATTTAATAAAATTCAATCTAGGTCTCACAAACCGAGCAAGCAAAAGAGCAGCCTTCAAGATGCTAATGATTCAAAGAAGAAATCAAAAGAATTTCAACAGTGTGATCACAGTCCTGAATTTCTTTCTGGAGGTACATTGTTCATGTCTTTCTTCCTTCTTGAAACCTAGCATACTTGTTTATTAAGATTTACTTGGTTGAATTTTTGTTGATTCCTGAGTGCTCTTTTTTTCTGTAATTGAAGGCTCATTGCATCCTTATCAGTTAGAAGGGCTGAACTTCTTACGTTTTTCTTGGTCCAAACAAACACATGTAATACTTGCTGATGAGATGGGCCTTGGTGAGTCTGCTTTATTTTTTTGTGTTGTTGTCTTTGCACTGATAGCTTGTCATTGTTTTTGCCAATGTATTCACATCCCACCCCTCTTTTGTTTGATTACAGGGAAAACTATACAGAGTATTGCATTTTTAGCATCTCTTCGCGAAGAGGGCATCTCTCCGTATCTGGTAGTAGCTCCACTTTCAACATTGCGAAACTGGGAACGTGAATTTGCAACATGGGCACCTCAAATGAATGTTGTATGTACACGGAACTCTTCAGTTATCTTACTCATTGGTAAGAAAACACTGAGTGGAAGTTTCTCTTGTACAGGTTATGTATGTTGGCTCCGCACAAGCTCGTGCTGTCATAAGGGAATATGAGTTTTACTATCCCAAAAATCACAAGAAGATCAAGAAAAAGAAATCTGGTCAAGTTGTTACTGAAAGCAAGCAAGATAGAATAAAATTTGATGTGCTTCTAACGTCTTATGAGATGATTAACTTGGACTCAACATCGCTGAAACCAATAAAGTGGGAATGCATGGTAACATTCTATGGCTCAATGAGTGCTGTGCTAGTCCCCTCATGTTATTGCTACTTAACACTGACATCTACATATAGATTGTTGATGAAGGTCATCGTCTAAAAAACAAGGACTCTAAATTGTTTCTCTCGCTGAAGCAGTACTGTAGTAACCATCGTGTGCTTTTGACTGGAACCCCTCTTCAGGTTTGTCGTCTAATGATGCTATTGAATCTCATGGACTTAAGATTATTGCTTTTTGCTGGGGAATAATGTTTGCATATAATAAGTACCAATATCAGAATAAAATTGAAAAGTAAAAATGCTTTATTGTATGCCCATGTTCTTAAACCAATTATATAATGTAAAAGCCTTTTTGCTTCTCTTGATTCCAGTCTGGATTTGTATTTCTTAAGCGAAACCACTGGGTATGAAATCACTAAGTGTGCCAATAACTGAAAGGCTTGTCAAGTGTTCTTTTGTTTAACTTGCATCCCATCATTTGTTTTGATGTTCTGCCTCTGGAGCATTTAAGGGAGTATCTGTTGGTGATTTTAATCATGTTGCAAAGTTAGCTTACTGAATTTGAAAACTGGCAGATGGGCAGATTTGGTCTGTCTAATCAACAAAACCAGCACTTTTGCAACACAGTATGGATGCATGTTTCACTTTCTTTCTTATGGATTATAGAGCTCCATCTTATTGCTTTAGTTTTGCGAGTTCTTTATGCATGCCATAGGCTTAGAAGCAAATATTTGTCTTGCAAATCTGGATAGAAACTAATGTGCAGTGCCCTCCCATCATCATATGAATGGCCCATTAGCCTTCTTTTCATGCCTTTTCCTTTTGGTATATTCTACAACTTAATTATACTGTTTACATATGTTTTTGTTGAATTGTCTAACTTACTAGCACTCATTTGACACCTGCTCAGAACAATCTGGATGAACTTTTCATGCTCATGCATTTCCTTGATGCTGGGAAGGTTAGTATGTGTGCTACTCTGCATAAGATTTTTCTTAGATCATGATAGGTTATAAGAGCCCATTGGTAAATTGAAAGGCCTTTTCCTCTTATTGGTCAAAATCTTTGCAGTTTGCAAGTTTAGAGGAATTCCAAGAGGAGTTTAAGGATATAAATCAAGAGGAGCAGATTTTGAGACTTCATAAAATGTTGGCTCCCCATCTCCTCAGAAGTAAAATCTCAAAACTTTTCTATGTGATATACTTGCACCTCATTTGATTAGTTGGATTTCCAGGGCTATTGGTATCCACGATTTTATGCTAGGTGTGTCAATCAAAAGTGTTTCTTTTTTGTAACTCTGAACCTTTTCTGTCTTCTTTTTGAACATGAAGGTGCCAAATCCTGCCAAATGAGGTGTTATCTGACTATTTGGTGGATGCCTCTTCTGTTTTAGCATTTGATTTCTCTTAGGGTCGTACTTTCTCAACCAGTTTTTTTTTTTTTGTAGTTTCCTATCTTGAACTAATATATGAATTGTTATGTCTAACACAGAAAACCATCTGAAAAATATGCCCCTCTGTAGTCTTTTCTCATTTTTTTTCACTTGTCAGCACATTAGCATTACCTGGTTTTTGTTTTCCTCCATTGAGAAACTACAGGTAATTGAAATGGTATATTTTTCCACTTTCTTTCGAGGAGCTGGGTTGCTGATTTGCTATTTTGTTTGTACACTTACATTTATTTCTTTGATTTGTATTGTCCTATATTTTGAAACACCTGTGGTTTCACTTTGTTTCCATCCGCAAGAAAAGAAATACAAATATGAAAAGAACAAATGCATGTTCTTACAAAAAAACTTTTCTTATTGTATATTATGACTTGAAGAAGGCTTTAGCTTTGTTTTGGGAGACAGAAGTTGTTTTCCATGAAGTGGGTGTGCCCTATCTATTGCATTTGCTCTGGTAGTTTTTTTTTTTTTAATTGTTAAATATGCAATTTCAAGGGCTCTCTCTCTCTTGCTGTTGCTGTCTGTTTTGTGGCCTGCTGAAGCAAAAGGATGGTTTTCATCTCCTTTTCTGTAAATCTTTTTTGCATTGATGAGAATGTGGGTGCAAATTTGTGTTGCTCCTATAGGGGTTAAAAAGGATGTCATGAAAGAGCTACCTCCTAAGAAGGAACTCATTCTACGTGTTGAACTAAGTAGCAAGCAGAAAGAATATTACAAGGCCATTCTGACTCGCAACTATCAAATACTAACTCGACGTGGTGGTGCACAGGTGCAGTTTATTAATGTAGTGAAATGAAGCTATTTTAATGTATTTCAACCTAACATATTACTGTCCTTGGATCTTTCTTGACCAGATTTCTCTTATCAATGTGGTTATGGAATTGCGCAAACTCTGTTGTCATCCTTATATGTTAGAAGGAGTGGAGCCGGATATTGAAGATACCAATGAATCTTTCAGGTATGTAGTTTAATTCTATGTATTCATACTTGTGTGTTTGTGCAAGTGCATTCACATGTGCATTTACACAGATACATTTCCAGTTATGCATGTGGTGCCTTTACATTATGATTGGGCATATTCTTTATCTTCTTTATAAAGATAAAGAATCTTTATCTTCCTTGCCTGTTCTGCCAGTGTAATTTGCTTGAGAGGCAGCAGATGGCTTCATCTGAAGTTTCATTTCATTTTTGGCTGCCTATTTGAAATTTAATTCTGTACCCTGTTGTTTCAGTGTGTATAAAGATATTTTTCAGTGGTTATAAGCACTCTATTTTATTTGCTGATCTTTTTTGTGCTCCCTTTGTTCTCGTTTTATTAACTATGTGGCAGGCAGCTCCTTGAAACTTCTGGGAAATTGCAACTGTTGGACAAACTGATGGTGAGACTTAAAGAACAAGGGCATAGAGTTCTCATTTACTCACAATTTCAGCACATGCTGGACTTGCTGGAAGATTACTGCACTCATAAGGTATCAGCATGTTCTTATTTTGTCACACTCTTAATATGTATTTGTCTGCTGCAGTGATAGGTTGTTGAGATATATGCATTATTTGTTTCAGTCTTTTATCATTCATTTTGTTTCTGTGGTCAGAAATGGATGTATGAACGGATAGATGGAAAGGTTGGTGGAGCTGAGAGACAAGTGCGCATAGATCGATTTAATGCCAAAAATTCATCAAGATTTTGCTTTCTTCTCTCAACTAGAGCCGGAGGACTGGGAATAAACCTTGCAACTGCTGATACTGTTATTATATATGATAGGTTGATTGTTTTCATTTGAATATTTTTATTTTCATTTTTGTTATTCCTTTTTTAAGTGATAATGAGAAAGCAGGTGATGTGGAAATGTTGGTAGAGTAGTAGTTACATGTTTAAGGGTGGTATGATGGTAATAAAATTTATGGTGATTGGAATCTGGTGTTTTCTGAATTTTTGTAACCTGACCGAGACAAGATTTGGCACTATCACTATGCTTATTTCAATTTGCTGACATCTCTAATGGCTATGTTTTCGAAAGATCAAAATACTTTTCGGGTGCTCTGGATTTTGAAACTCAAAAAGTTGTAAATTTGCAATTTGTCCTGTGGGTTTGTAATGATTTTCTGGTTCCTTTTCTTTTTCGTTCCTTTTCTTTGATTTTCAATTCACTGAACATATTATTCTTGGCTTTTTAGTGACTGGAATCCCCATGCTGATCTTCAAGCAATGGCTAGAGCACATCGACTTGGGCAAACCAACAAGGTTAAAATTTATGCTCAAGATGTCATAGATAACTATTGTTGCTGCTGCTGTTGTTTGGTTGCTTGTTTGTTATTTGTTTACACTGAAGTGTTGTTTTGGTGTTGCAGGTATTGATTTATAGGCTCATAACCCGAGGAACTATTGAGGAACGGATGATGCAACTGACTAAGAAGAAAATGGTTTTAGAGCACCTTGTTGTTGGGAGGCTGAAGGCACAGAATATTAATCAGGTAAGAATCTTTTTTCATTGGTTAAGGCTTTTGGTTTTGTATGTAATAATAGAAACTTATGTTGCTTGTGTGGGCTAAATTAAATGAAAATTATGATTTGAGTTGCAGATCAGAGATGGCACAATTTAATTATAGCTAATATTGTAGTATGGTTTAGGGGCAAAAACTAAAAAGATATGAACCATGCAGAACTTATACTGAGAGCACCATATACTCATCAGTAGACTATATTCCTTTTTCTTGGCAATATTGGGCAGTTTTTTAGAAAATGCTGGCTGTTGTGTTTATGGTGCACTGATGCACGCAACATTCTTTATGTAGGTATATTTCTTGGGCAGTTACAACACAAAAGTTACTGCAATATGTGTTCTTATTATGGGAAAAAAAAAATACCTAATGACAAATGTGTGGGTTTAAAATTTGAGGAAATCACTGAAAAGATTATGATATTGTTTTAGGAAGAGTTAGATGACATCATAAGATATGGTTCAAAGGAGCTTTTTGCTGATGAGAATGATGAAGCAGGGAAATCACGTCAAATTCATTATGATGATGCTGCTATTGATCGGTAAACACATTTGACAGCTTGTATCTTAGTGTTTTACAAATTTAAACGTTTCCTAAAAGTAGTAGTTTGCATTGTTTCTTGAATAGATTACTTGACCGTGAACAAGTTGGAGATGAAGAAACATCATTGGATGATGAAGAGGAAGATGGATTTTTGAAGGCGTTTAAGGTGTTTTTTTTTAACTACAATGCTTTTGTCTGTTATTTGTTGAGGTGTGTTTGTGGTGATTTTCTGTGAAGACATGATCTTGCTCTGTAGCAACCATAGAATAGGCTTGCTCTATTTTGCAATTGTTTTTCCTTTCCTGTGTAGACAGTTTTATTCCACACGTATATTACCTCACTCTTCCGATTGATGCATTAAAAGAAGAAAACTATGTTTTCCTGTTAGAAGACAAGCTGTGGACTAGCTTAGTGCATGTGCTGGAAGCATAATGGAAGGGGAAGTAATTATGCAACGCATGTTTTATCTTCCTCACCACATTTCACATTGTTTTTCATTAATCTTAGCTATCTTAGGCTGATGCTTTTAAAGATTGGTTTAGCATCCACTTCCACTAACCATGTTACATTGCCTTTATAGCAGTCTGAATATACATCTGGTTCACATAGCTTCCCTGGATGCCTTTTTGGCATTTTCCTAGTCATCCTTTCTAGTTATCCTACCATGATTATTGGACTCTTTTTGTCCTTGCCTCACATTTATTTATGATGGTCACTTTAGGTTTTTGTACTGTTACTTGTCACACCAACTTATTTTTATATCATCTACTTGTTCTGAGAAAATATTATGTTTGCTATAGAGTTGAATTCACCACAACCCCTGTGGTGGTCAGCCCTGAGGAATTTTTCTGGTTGTCCCACCTTTCAGTTACATGTTTCTGGGTCTCATTGAATGCTCAAAGAGCCTGGGATGCCTCTTTACCAAGATTAAAAAAGAACAAAGAAAGCTTATATGCTTTTAGTGACCACATGGCAATTAAGATTAAAATCATGGTCATCATTTATGTTTTCCCTCTCTGCAGATACTCTCTTCTGGCTATATCTGTGATACTTATCATAGGCGTATTATTACTCTATATGCATTCTTTCTGATAAAAACTTGCCAAATTCTAAGAATAATTGGAATTGTAGTCATTAAAAATCAAATCTAAACCTTATTGAAACTTTTATAACCTGTTACTTTCATTATACATGAAGACAAGGCAGACATAAATTCACTGTCTCTTCTCTCTCCTTCCCTCCGTCTCCATCTCGTTCCCTCCATCTCCATCTCCCTCTGTGTGTGTCTGGAATTTTATCTTACTGTGGCTGAAATGTTAATTAGTTGTTGGGGTTTGTGGAGTTCATATTAATTGAGTTTTGATTTTAAATCTGCATTTGCATCACTCAAGAATTTTGTCCAAAGACTTTTTAGGAAGTTTGGTGTTCCTTTGGGAGTGAGGTTCAAACCATATTGAGAAATCTCTTGTAAGGCTGCAGTTTTTGATAACGTTGTTCCTTATATACATGGATATTAGGCAAGGGGAGCAGTGTGAATGATCTAGTTTCATTTAACAAATTTTGGTAGATCATCAAGGGCAAGGGTCTTTTCATGCAGTCGGACTGCAAGAGAATTAGATCCTTTTGGCAGATCTTTTCTTTCCTAGATTCTCTCTCTAACTGATTATGACAAGGCGAAGTGACCCATCATTTTAAATGCACCCCTGGTATATGATAGGTAAAATTGTATCAAGTCAATGAATGGCTGAACTCTTGATGAGGAGTACAGTGAATCCCAGATACAGGGCTTGTGTCATGCATTGCTTATAGTTTGAGTATTCAGCCATGTTTGGAATGGTTTCTAATGCAAAATACTGTATTGAAGATCGTATCTTTAATTGTTACTGCAACTTTTTCATAGAACTGAATTGGTTCTATATTCTTGTGTTCTGTGCTGTCTGATTTCTGAATTACATTTTTCTGAATTGCTTCTGATTGGAAAATACCATTTTGTGTGCTTTAGGTTGCAAATTTTGAGTATATTGACGAAGCAGAGGCTGCCGCAGAGGAGGAAGCTCAAAAGGCAGCCATGGAAATGAGATCCACCATAAACAATTCTGAAAAAATTGAAAAAACAAACTATTGGGAAGAGTTGCTGAAAGACAGTTATGAAGTGCACAAAGTTGAGGAGTTTAATGCCTTGGGCAAAGGAAAGAGAAGCCGTAAGCAGGTATTGTTTTGTTCTCTTTCTATCATATTTGGTAAAACACATCTGCTTGTTATCATCAAGAATTTAAATTTACTTGGTATGAGATTGTATGCTATTTTTCACTTGCAGCCAGTATGGAACCAGTTTGGTCAAAAATTAAATTCAAATCTACTAAAAGTGGGAGTTCAAAATTTCCTTTTGTTTTCTTTGTCATTTTTTCCCATTAGTAGTAAAGGGAATAATTGTAAACTTGCAAAACAAAACTCTGTTTGAAGCAATATGTAACTGTGGCGTGGTGTGGGACCCATCATGCGAAAGTATCTGATTCTTTTGGGTCAGATTTCGAATGATATTAGGGTGTAGATTTAAATGTTTTGACAAATTCAGCCCTCCAAGCACAATAACTAAGTTTCACAATAGTTAATTTTGAAAAAGAAGTGTTTTTAGGCTTAAACATGTTAACTAGCTCATACATTTTGGCTTCTTTGAATTGTACAGAGCACTTTTATTTTGGAGACTTTGGAAATGAGATTAACTGGTTTATTTTCATCTGATTCAGATGGTGTCTGTTGAAGATGATGACCTTGCTGGTCTAGAAGATGTAAGCTCTGATGGTGAGGATGACAATTATGAAGCTGAGTTGACTGATGGTGAAACAACATCATCAGGAATTCAGACAGTAAGAAGGCCTTATAAGAAGAAAGCTCGAGGTGGTATTTTTTTTTCCTTCCTAGTTTGTTTCTGATGAATTAGTGACAGAAATTGATGATATACTGATTTTGGTTTGCAGTGGATAATACAGAACCAATTCCTCTGATGGAAGGTGAAGGAAGATCATTCAGAGTATTGGGTTTTAAACAAAATCAGAGGGCTGCCTTTGTACAAATCTTGATGAGGTTAGATCTTACATTGAGAAAATAAGAACAATGTTCCTGTGGTTAATGAAATTTTTAAAATGTTTCTGCACCAGCATTCACATAAATTTTATATTGCAGGTTTGGGGTTGGGGACTATGACTGGAAGGAGTTTGCCTCTCGTTTGAAACAGAAGACATATGAAGAAGTAGAAAAGTATTGAACATTACCTTTACCTTTTATTGGTTAAATATGTGCTAGGGATTTATAGCAACTTAATGTTCAAAACCTGTAATAACAGCATCATCTTTGTCATATGACTCACATCTTGCATTCTTATTGAATTTTATTTTTTTTGGTTTGGATTGGATGACATTTGTATGCATGCACTCATAGTTGCTAGAAGATACACTGTTTAGTTTCAAGGCAACAAGATTTGATTTTGTTTGGAAGCTATTGAAGTATATATTTTCCTTAATTTCTTGCATATCTAGGAACCTCATTTCACAGAGTATGCAGTTACTATATACATTTTAGATCTCCTATCTTGTCAATCCACTATTTTTGTTCCCTACATATCATTTACAAGCTACCCTGGTCATTGCTTAAAGAGAGCTAACTATTGTATTTTTTTTCGGGACCCAACTTTAATACTTTATACACTAGTTTATTGTTGTTTTCATAAATGGTATTTCCATCTCCTATTTTCAGTTATGGGCGATTATTCTTGACTCACATAGCGGAAGATCTAACTGACTCACCAAATTTTTCAGGTGATTAATCTTCACATGGTAGCTTTTAATTTGATTTTTTTTGCGCTGTTAATGTGCTATGTTTGCTTTGTTCACTATCTATGATCTTGATTGTAGACGGTGTTCCTAAAGAGGGTCTTAGAATACAAGACGTACTTGTTAGGATTGCTGTCCTGCTTTTGATAAGGGATAAGGTGAGTCTGCAAGTTGAAAGTCATGTTTCTTTAATTTTACTTTAAATTCTTCGCACCTGGTCTCTCTTTCTCCCCTCTTTTGGGCCTGCCTTTTTGAAGGTGCTTAAAGCTGAAAAAGGCATGACAGGAGTGCTTTCCTTGTGCATTTGCTAAGATAAGAAGAATGGGCATTATACCCCACCATTTTTTCTCCTATTAGTCAAATGATATATTTTGATGTGTTTTTGGAAATGATAGGCGAGGTTTGCATCAGAGAACCCAGGTAGCGCCCTTTTCACAGATGACATTATACTGCGCTACCCAGGCCTGAAGAGTGGAAAATTTTGGAAACAAGAGCACGATTCATTGTTACTTCATGCAGTATTGAAGTATGCCTTCTCATTACTGTCTGTTACATCACTTTTATCTGTTGAAATATTTATACATGATCACTTTTTCTGCATTTCTGCCTTTGTTTGCCTCTAAATAGATAGACCCAACTAGTTTTGTCCTGAGGCTTTGTTAATTTGGGTTGAGTTTGCTTGTCTCTTAAGTTCTCTATCTCCCGTCTTATGTGAATGTGCACGCACCAGGACTTAAAGTTTTTGTACAAATTAAAGATTTGACGAATATGCTGAACATTGTCTGACCCATTCTAGGACTTTCACTCTCATCCTAGTTTCCCTGTACCTATTTAGATCAGAATTAAAATATTTGATATATTGCTTCTTATGGAGATATAGTTGGATAGTATAGGAAAGAATAATAAAATCAAAGCACTGCATAGGATAGGCAAACCTAAACTCCAATAGACTTTACCTTGGGGAGAGTGATGCATGGGATCTAGGGTGCCTGAGGTGCAGCCTAATTTGTAGCCATGCCTCTCTTACATAAAGAGGAGGTTGAAAGTTAAATGTTCAAATACCTCCATCAAAGCTACTAAATTATAAAAAATATGAATAGTTGGTGCATATCTGGAATGGGAAGGAGATTAATCTGTTGTGGATGTGAGGGATATGATTTTTGCAGAAAGTTATTGATAAAAAGAGGCACAAAAGAGCTTAGGTTATACACCTGGTGTAATTTGGTCCTTTTGTAGGTATTCATGGAAATATGTTTCACTATTGCAATATGCTTCACATCAAACATCTCATGATAGGTGTATAAAAATAAAGATACCTAATTTATAAACAATGTGCCAAAAGCCCCCATTCCACCCGAAGCAGGGACTCGTACCTGAGTTCTAGCCCCTCATGTGGCAGGGTACTACTTGGCCTTGGAAATGGATGCAAAGATGCTTCACTAGGCTGAAAAACAAGTGCTTTCTCTGTATTATGTGAACTAGATTTGCATGCTGAATACATTATTAATTTAGTCAGTTATGAAGATCTTTGTTTTTGGTCGTCATCTACTTTCTAGGCATGGGTATGGAAGATGGCAAGCTATTGTTGATGACAAGGACTTGAAGGTTCAAGAGATAATCTGTAAAGAGTTGAATCTTCCTTGTATAAGACTACCTGTCCTTGGGCAAGGAGTTGCTCAAGCACAAAATGGTTCTACTTCTAACATTGCGAATGCAGAAGCTCCTAGCACCCAGGCACAGGCAAATGTTACTGGAAATGATGTAGCAGCTGATGTTGCTCAGGGGACAACTGATGCTGCAAACCCAGCACTGTTATATCAAGATTCATCTATATTATTTCATTTTAGAGATATGCAGAGACGACAGGTAGAGTTCATTAAGAAAAGAGTGCTGCTTTTGGAGAGAGGACTCAATGCGGAGTACCAGAAAATTTACTTTGTAAGTGATTTTGATTTTCTTTGTTTCCTATACGATGACTATTTTTGCATTTTCAGATAGATTTAAATTCAAAGGACTAAAATTTTGGATGCAATCAATTTTTTAGGAAATCTAATTTAAATTGCAATATTTCATATACTAGGAAAAAGAATAGCTAAGTTATAAGCTAGAACATCTTAACTCCAGCGAGAGTTTGGTTTCAAGGAGGACCATTGCTGGGTATTCCTTATCCACTGTTACCAATTAGATTTAGGCAGTTATTTTGTCAATTGATTGTGCAACACGTTGCAACAGTATTAATGACACATGAGTCTTCCTCTTTCTTTTCCGTTGACAGCTTGCTCTTTCTGTTAAATGATTTTGACTGAGATATGGAAATTCTGTGGCTTAATCCACACAGCCTTATATTTCTAGAGCCAGTCAATATCCTTGCACTCTTGGTACAGAACACAAGATATTCTCTATTTTATAGCAGTTCATGAGGAAGAGCTTATAGAACAGTAGAATTGTGTATTCGGTGCTTGTATTGATATGATACTTGAATTGATTCTAGACACACAAGTTCCTTTACCCCCCTTGTTTATGCTCACAGGGTGGTGATATAAAACCAAATGAGATTACAAGTGAAGAGGCTGATGGTGAAACAAAGGCTGCTGACAGCTCAAGTTTAGGCTCCATAGAGATCAATGCTCAAATGATTGACCAGTTGCCTCAGATGGAACCAATTGGTAAGTTCATGTTTGTTTATAAATTATTGCTCTTCAGATTACCAAATTTGAGATTGCTGAAAAAGAAATTGAGAGATTTCTGAAGGGAAGTTCATTATTAATGTACTATTATTACAGGATAGAGTGGCAGACATTTGAATGATATTATATAAACATATCCTGATTAATTATCAACATTTGAATCAGA
Source organism: Populus nigra (assembly GCF_951802175.1). Classification (NCBI taxonomy): domain Eukaryota; kingdom Viridiplantae; phylum Streptophyta; class Magnoliopsida; order Malpighiales; family Salicaceae; genus Populus; species Populus nigra. The sequence goes on from NC_084854.1 coordinate 1,513,285, forward strand.
TTATAGGTGACATCGGTTTGATTAATTATCAACAATTTCATGGATGACCAATAATCTTTCTATGCAGGATCAGAAGAAATTTCAGCAGCTGCTTGTGATGACAATCCTGATAGATTGGCATTGGCTGAGCATTATAACAAGGTAAATCTTCTGCTAATTCATTTGGATTCTCCATGTTATGTTCAATGGATGGGATTTGTATCATGTACCAGATAGGAAACACTTGAGATGGAAATTGGACACAATTCACACACTAGTGGTAGTGGTTGAGCCAAAGCCATGTGAGGATTAACACATTGTCTTTTCTGATTCTCCTGGCAGATGTGCACGGTGTTGGAGCAAAATGTTCATGAAACAATTCAGATATCCTTAACCAACCACCCTGCAAGTCTCAAGTTGAGACAGGGCCTTCAGCCATTAGAGATGATTTTTGAACAGATGAATCAAATTCTCTCTCCTTTACAACAAAAATCTACTTCGGAACAAGGTACTCTGGGATCGAACAAACATGTGCAAGGTGAATCACAGAGCAATCAGGCTAAACTTCATTCACCATCTGGCCAACAGAAGGAGAATAACGACAATGCTGCTGCTGTGGAAGATGTTGAAATGAAAGAGGCAACGACAGAGCCAAAATTGGAAGAAACCATTGCATCTTCGGATGAAGAAGCTCCACATTCTGCAGACCCAGTTACGCCTCCAAAAGAACCTATGTGTTCAACAGGGACATCTGAAAAGGATGTGCAAATGGTCGATACAAGTAATGGTACTGACACCAACACTGATGCTGTATCAAATGAAAATGAAACCACAGAGAAATCAAATTCGGGGGTGATCGTTTTAGATTGATACATACAAATGGAATACCTGTAACCTTTTCATGTTCTTTTTAGCTAACAAACTAGTTTTACAGGCTTTAGCCAAAAATAAGTAAGAGTTAAACTGTACTCTTCAAGTACTCTTTTCAAATCGTGCAGTTCTTTTACAAAAATCAAGTATTTCTTAATATTTAGCAAATCTTGGTATTGCTTGAGATTTTATGCACTTCATTGGCTAACAATGCAGCTTATATTTCCACTAGATTTCAGCTGCCTGCTCGATAAATTTAATATCATTGTCATTGCTTATGCCTACTACTTTCCCACAGCTTCAACTGACTCCAAGGTGATGTAAGGTAATGTTTTTTCATCCATGGGGCTTAGGAACGCCTTTATTAATTAATAGCTGGGTTTCATTCTGCTTCAAGGAGCTAGGCAAGGAGTGTAACTCGAATCAGATTTCTCCCAGCTAGTCAAGTTCCAATCATTGAAGGAGAGCACCTTTACTATTAAAGCAGTACCTTCTTTCACAGAGGCTAGGAAGAAGGATCGCAAATGTCTTCTTTGACAGGAGCAGTATAGCAAAAGAAAGAGTAAATAATCAACTTAACATGTATGAAATGAAAGGGTTTTGTGGGATGATCGTCTGATATCATTGAGAAATAGGAAGAAGTGTTTATCATATCATTTCGTGCAATTATTCCCAGAACATAACCGGAAAGGAAGCCATTGGCCAGGAGCGAAACACGAACAAGTTCGGAGTTTCTTGGGATGATCATCTGATATCAACTTAAACTTTGATGAATGAAAGAGTTTCGTGGGATGGTCATAGGAAGAAGTGCTAGTGTTACCGAACGATTCTCTGCAATTATTCCCAATACACAACCGGAAAGGTTTATGAAATGCCATTCCTAGGAGCGAGACTCAGAATAAGGTGAGAGTGGTGCATCATTACATTATAGAAAGGTTTATCAAATGCCAATGTCTTTTCTACTTTTGCAATTTCAGCATTAAGTACTAACACCTACTTCAAGTGAAAAGCTATTTCAATCATAGTTGTCGGCCTCAGGTATGACCTAGAAAAGAATTGGGTTACTAGGTTGCTGGGTCAATTTCATAGGTTATGGAACAACTCGTGTTAATTTTTTTTTATCAAAACAGCGTTGTTTCATTTTTTTTAAAAAAATTCTTAATATTAACTAAGACAAGTTTAGTAATGTCATGAGTCAACCATTAAGTTAATTAAATTTGGTCAAGTTAATGTTTTTTTCTATTCAAATTGAAATTTGAACTGGAAAGGTTCTGGATCGTGAATTTTCTAAGTTACCCTGCTAAACCAGATCGGGTTTAATAACTATGCTTAGAATGCTAATTTCACACTCCTTGTGATTTAAGGACTAACAATTTTTTATACAAGGTGTCATTTCACTAAAAAAATGATACACCATCAACTAAAAAGATTCATGGAGAGCTACAAGACATATTATATAAGCATGGCTTAACCTATGAGTACTAGTACAAGTGGTAAATAAGAACCAAAGACATGATAAGTGTAAGACCATATTTTTGGTCAATCAAACCCAAGCCCAAAGTTCATCCCAAATCCAACCCAACTATCCTAGGTATTTAAAGAAAAGAGTTGTCGGAGAATTGTTTCTCTCTCTTTGTTTCTCCCTTACCATAACTTTCTCCCAAAATACCAAGGATTTCAGTTTTAACTTAAGTTTTTGGTTTAAGAAGGGTTGAAGAAACAAATAAGTGATTCCTTTAACTGTTATTTTCGATTAAGACATTGTTTGTGAAAGGATGAAGAAGAGTTTAGGGTTTTTATTTTGATTTGATGATGAAATGATGTAAGAGATTTAATTGATGTTTTAGAGTGTTAGTTTTGTTCAAAATTGGTTTGATATGTTGTCTGGATTATGGGTTTTTGAATAACAGAATGCTTATTTTTGGGGATTTGGGGATTTGAGGACTAACATATCAAGATTCTATAAATCCCAATCAACTAGACGACTAATTGGCTGAACCGGCTGACTGGTTGACAAGTTGTTGTCGATTGGTTGGACATTTCGGTCAACCATTTGACTCAACAATAGATTTTTATCGGGTTTATTAGGTTCGATCAGTTTGAATTATTTTCGGGATCAATTGGGTGAATTGATTTGGCTTTATATTTATATTTTGGCCTCTAAGCTTAGAGTTTTAAATCGTTTATGTTATTTTACTTTGAGTTGTTTTTTAGTGTTTTCCGTATCTGTTATAGATTATGCTGATGTTTCTTCTAACTATCTTCAATAGTCTCTAGTTTTGCATTTTTTATCTTTTTTTTTTGTTTTTCGAGTGAGTGAGATAATCTTTAATATGTGAGTATCTATTAAAATTCATTAAAATATGATTACATCTTGATATCGATATACTTTCCAGTAACACAATTCTAACAGAGTAGTTAATCAATGTGCACATAATATTTTGTATACCTAACCGGTGAGAGAGACATCAGCCTGTGACGACTAATCCTCCCACAATGGTCACCTTCGAGTGTCATCTGGTCACCTTTGGGTTTCATTTTTAATATTATTTTAGGATATTAGTTTTTGTTAGCAAGTGAACTTTGTTAAGTGTTCCTACTTCTTTAATTTTAGTCGGTATGTCTTACTTGTTCCGCGAGACTTTCCTTTTAGTTTTTGATTTGATGTCTTAGACGCTCCACTACTATACTATTTTAATTAAGTTCGGATTTTGATGATGTCTTATGGGTTTTTTTTTTTGCTTTATCTGATGATGAGAATTTTTGAAGTGTTATTTGATTTTATTGGTTTTGAAGAATATAATATTTTGAAAGATATTGAAATGCTACAAAATCTTTATATGATTTTTTTTATGATATGTATGTTCTAAGACTTAGTGTAAGTAGGGTGTCCTTACAACACCACTCTTGCATTGCCGGTCATGGACCTGGGATTCGAGTCGTGATAAAAGTGATATCAGAGCCAAATTTTGTTAAAACCCCTGTAATCTGGTTTTGCTAAAACCCCTGTAATATATGGAGCTTAGGAACCATCTTGTCTTATTATCATTCCTCTTTAAATTCTTCAATCTTGTGTATAATATGTCTTATTTGAACTCTTTTTATCATTGTGTTGTTATACATGCATTCTTTTAAGAAAATATTGAGGGTAAGACATGTAGTTAATATTGATCGTGTCAATAATGATCAAGAGGACATTCTTATTGTTCAACTCAGGAATGGAAGGTTAAGAAGGGGAGGTAAAACCCCTTCACCTTAGCCTATGGAGTCGGAAGTTCAGGAGGATGATGAGTCTAAGGGAGCTAATAGTTTGGAAGTTGGTCAAGACTAGGAGGAGGAATCCAACAAAAAGGTGTCTCATGCTGACAGTGCTTTACATATGATTGGACACGCCATGCAGACCCTAGTTAATCTTGTAGCTGAGAGAAAGAAAAAGAAGGATAAGAATGCCTTTTCGACTTCCTATACTATGCATAGAGTGAAAGTGCATTTGTTAGAGTCTTTTAAGCTGGCACCTCCTGCCTTTAAAGGAGTTGATAACTTTGAGGATCCACAATAATTTATGGATGCAGTGTGGCATATATGTGATGCCACGAGATGCATGAATTATCATACAGTGACTTTAGCATCCTTCAGGTTAAAAGGTGGGGTGACTGTGAATTGGTATAAGTTCAAGAGAAGTGAAAAGACAACTAATTCTCCATCGATGGAGTGGAAGGAGTTTTTTGAGAGGTTTTTGGAGCGTTTTCTGTCTGGAAATATGAGAGATACTAGAGCATATGAGTTTGAGATATTGATTCAAGGTGACTTGATTGTCAATAAAAAGGCTGAAATCAAGCATACAACTATTTGTACTCATTAAAATCTAAGTTGTAAATACTATATATAAATAGGAAATTTACCTTATAAATAGGAAATCTAGGCTATAAATGTTACATAAATAGCTCCCTAGATTTAGCTTATCATATATGCTCCTTAGAATTACTCTTTGTAATTACTGTGTATAAGACAACTTTTCTTATATAATGAAAGACTAGTCTCAGATGGGAGGCAAGTTAAACCATTATGTTATGGTATCAGAGCTTTTTTCATAGAATTCTTAAGTCTTAGTTTTCTCAGTCATAGCTTTTTAAAGAAGTCATATAATGTTTGTGTCAGATTTACTGGTAAAAATTATGATGCTTGGACATTTCAATTGGAGATCTTTCTCAAAGGAAATGAGTTATGGGGCCATATAGATGGCAGCGATAAAAGAGACTCGGCTGTTGAGGGATTTACTGGTTGCTAAGGCAGCATAAGCCACCAAAGATGCACATAGCATGTCCTAGATTCTTAGTTCTATGGAGCCACATTTGATTCTTTTTTTTTTTTTGCATCCTTATAGATCTGCAAAGGCTATGGGATCACCTCACACAAGTCTATAACCAAGACAACAATGCTAGGCGTTTTCAGCTTGAGTTGGTTATTGCCAATAATACCTACAAAGATCTCTCTATTCAAGATTACTATTCTAGATTTTTGACTCTATGGAATGACTATTCTAACCTTGTTATGGCCAAGATTTCTATAGAAGATGTGTTGGTAGTGCAGCAAGTCCATAAAACCAGCCAACAAGACCAATTTCTAATGAAATTGTGACCTGAATATTAACCAGTTCGTGCCTCTCTAGTCAATCATGATCATGTTCCATCCTTGGACGCTTGCTTTGGAGAACTCTTGCGTGAAGAGCAGCGTCTCCATACTCAGATCATTATGGAGCAGGCAAGAGTTGCCTCTCCCACTGCCTCAGTTGCTTATGCTGCTCACAGCAAGGGGAAGAGTCGTGATATGAGTAAGACACAATGTTATAGTTGTAAAAAGTACAACTATATTGCTCCTCATTGTCTTCATAAATTTTGTAACTATCGCAAACAGTCAAGACACATCATTAATGAGTGTCCTATTTATCCTTCTCCACGCTCCAACAAAGCTTATCACATTGTTGTTACTACTGTTGGCTCCCCTGTTTCACATACTCTTGTTGGCTCACCTATCTCATAACCTCCATCAAATCTACTAACCCGAGAGATGGTGCAAGAAATGATTATGAGTGCTTTCTCCACACTTGGTCTTCAAGGTATTGATTCTTTAGCTCTTTCTTGGATCTTTGATTCAAGTGTTTCCAGTCATATAACAAACTCTCTGTGTGGCTTAAGCAATATCCGAGAATATTGTGGATCCTAACATATTCAAATAGCTAATGGTAGTGCTCTTTCCATTGTAGCTGTTGGTGATGTATCTTTTTTTTTAAATGATGTTTTTGTCTCACCTAAGCTCGCTATAAATTTAGCCTTTGTATGTCAGTTTTAATAATAGTTGTATTGTACAAGACTAGATATCAAGATAACTAATAGCGAAAGGGTCTAATCATGGACATTGTTTACATGGATCAAGTCATGCAATAATTACAATTCTTTTTTTAATTTGTTTGTGTCAGTTATTATATATATATATATATATATATATATATATATATATATATATATATATATATATATAAAGTCCTCTGAATGTTTCTTTCATTAAGCATTAGGTTAGCTGTTGTTTAATGTAATTACAAGCTATATATTTCTTCATATTTTTTCTCCCCAAATCATCAGCAACACTTTCAGCTAGATGACCAGCTAGGAAAACTAGAAAAATTTATCATAAATAGTTGGCCTTAGGATAGCTGATATAGTTTCCTTTGGGGAGATGGACTCATGCAAAGAGAGGGGGGTCCTTGGGTTACTTTGAAATTTAAAAATTACATGTTTCTGATCATAAGCTATACCGCAAATGCTGGGCCTGTATTTGGCGTTTTCCATGTTGTTTTGTGAACCTTGTGCTGGGTTGCACTGACTATTGTCAACATCTAATAATTTAGGTAAGGACCAAGGCTTTAGAAGTGAGGAAGGAAAGAATGGAGTGTTTGCAATTTGCCATGGACATAAGGAACAAGATGATGCCTCCACTGTCTAAAGGTTTCAGTGGCAATGCTTATGTACTAATTTCTGTTGCTTTAACAGCCGGAGAATTAGAGGAAGGAAGCCGTGAAGCTATAATAGAAAGGATAAAAGAAGCTAAGAACTGTCAACAGTGACTATGTGACTGCATATATGGAAGCACTTGATGGGCCACAAGGCACTCTACCTCCTAAGGAGTAAACTATAGTTTCTGATTGGACAAGTATGCCATTCCACAAGGTTGATTATGCCATTCCACAAGGTTGATTTTCTACATGGCGATGGAGCCTATGCTTCTCCATTGGTTACTCCAATCCCTCAGGTTGCATACTTGATGCAGAATCCAAATGGCTCTGCAGGCATTGATGTGAGGGTTGGCCTGCTTCCACTAGCCCTGGATGTCTTTTCTCATTACCTTCTTATGAATCTGCAATAGACCTGAGGCATTGACCTTTCTATCTTTAGTAGCTTTCTTTTTTCTTTGGAGTGGGGGTGAGATCTAGGTGGTATCTGAAAAGATTATGAGGAAATGATTACTGATTATCATGGTAATGACAGGTCACAATGATGTGTTCTAGACATAGTTTTCTCAAATACATACAAGTAACATATGTGGAACTGTTGTTTGGTAAGAGACAATCAAGAACCATTTCTAGTCAATAATAACAGCGGGGGCACTTTTCTTGGTTGGAATAGTGGTTCTTTTCTTCAGTGTGGGGTCATGTGATAATCTCAATGCCATCAATAGCGCAGAAAACACTTGTTCTTCAGGGCCCAGGAACGAGGCATTTTCCTAGTTCAATTCAAAGAAGTTCTAGGAATTGTTATTAGATTACAATGCTTTGCTTAATCAACTAGATAAAAAGAAATTTTTTTTACTCTACTGAATATGAGAACAAAACAACTACTGCAATTAACATACAGTTCTCTAAAGAAAACAAGTGGAATACATGGATAAATGGAGTACCAATTACACTAGGAATAACTCAATCTGCATGAAGTGTAATGCTTCCGCAGATCCTTTTCTCTTGTGGGCTTTGGCAGCATAAATCTGCTTTATATGCATGTCCTAAGAGAATAACCACCACATCCAAAGTCTCCTTCTGGTAACTTCACCTTGTCTTGTTCCTGCATCGTTGAATCCTTGTTATTAAATGCCAGGGCTAGAGTTGATGAAGAGATAGTGAACACAGCAAAATGCTGATAAGGGGTGTAAATCGAAAATGATTCATTGAGTAAGAAAACAATGACATGGAGATCCCAGACAGCAAAATATTTATCCTAATGACTTAAATGTGGTGAAGGATGAAAACTGCTAGAATTTTCGGCTCAAAATTCTCGGGGTAAGAAATGGGGATTTGTTTGCAGCATTACAGGCAAACATCCAAACTATTCTCCTAATCAACAAGATATATCCGGTACACAGAGAAACAGGCAAGCATCCAGCCTATTCTCCTAACCAAGAATGTTTGGCCTCATAGGGCATGAAAAACATAATAAACAAACAGATTCAAAGATGATGTGATAAGAAACTCATTCAGAACAAAAACAAGAACTGGCATCAACTTGCAGGTTCTTCTTGGGAACGCCATTTTTAAACCATGTTACAGTTGAAACATATATTTGATAATCAGAAGAAACAGTTGGAAAGTTCATACAAAAAAACATGGATATAAGGGTAGTGCTCCTTGAGTGAGAGCCAAATGATAATAGAGGAAAATAAAAACTTTGTTTGCCTAGAAGATTCTCTTATTTGATGGTTAAGGCTCAGAATATCATGCAAATTTTATATGCAATATACGACAGGAAAAACAAAGGCATCTCCATAGGAATAGACAGGGATATGGGGGACTTGCCTGTTTCACCATTACACTCACCAAATCCTCCAAGGAGCCAAAATTATTCGAAACATAGCTGTCCTGCTGCTTCTGTTGACCTAGCAAATACCCATCCTTTGACCTCACTAATGTTTCCATTGCTGAACTTTCAACCTCATTATGCTTCATCAGTGAGGTGTCAACAAAATTTGACTGTCCTGCTGAACTGAAGCTTCTTGTTCTCTGAAAAATCATGTTATTTGGATCCAAACTCCGGCCAATGAGATTCCCATTACCATTAATAGAAATTGCAGAGTTTATTGAGTTAGATATGCCATTTGCGTGGTAAGGATCATCCTGTCTATGGTCATCCCACCCTAGCTGCCCATTATTGATTATTTGTCCAGCATCACTGCTCATTGTAGCCACTTGGCATTGTAGTTCTGCTTTGGAGTCCTGTAAATGAATGGGTAGAGTAGAGATAGAAGAAACATCACAGTGATTATTCCTACTTTGCAAGGCCATTGTTGACATGCTGTCTCTGATGGAACTGGGATGCAGAGTAGATTGCTTAAAACAGTCATTTAAGGTAAAAGAACTTGATTGGACCCCATTTGACTGGACAGCATTGGACCAGTTGTCATTACATCTACCATGATCCGGGAAATGGGAAGAATATCCTGGATCTAAGGAACCTGCTGCGAGAGAAGATTGATTTCCAAATTTTTGGCTATCTTGGAGCCCTTGACCATGTCCTTCCAGCATCAAAGGTTTGCCTGAAACACCAACAAAAGGGCTGTTTGAGCTCCCAGCAATTATTTTCATATCTGTGGAACCACTGGATACAGGAAAACTGGCTGTGTCATCAAGATGAGTAGGAAGTTCCCTAACATAGTTGACACCCTTGTTTGATTGTATTTGATCAAGTTCCAATGACATTGGCATCCCCTGAAGTATGTTCCCATTATTTCCAGGGTGTCCAACTGGTTGGAAGTGACTTAAACCATTAGCTGAGTGCGGTGCACTCTGTACATGACCTAATCGAATCACTCCAGGAGAAGGAAGACCACGAATGCCCAGAACAGCAGGAGAATTCAACCTACTAAGCATTCCACTAGAAGGGAGAGATCTGAAAGGGGTGTTGTGAAACTGCCCAGATCCAGCCAAGTTGTGCAATCCCATTCCATTCATAGAATTCATTTGCAGATATGATGCATCTGAACTACCTAAAGCTGCCACCATATTAGCTTGCTGGTTTGCCACAGTGCTGATCCTTTTAAGGTAAAGCCTATATTTCTGCATCCAGGACAGTGTAGTTAGTTTCCCGGATGAAAATAATTATTCAATTTCAATTAAACCAGGAGAGGATAGAATATATGCCTGGAGATGGCTTGCCACATTTTCTCTTGTAAGCTTTTCAACATTCATCAAATCGAGAATCTTCTTTGGAACAGCCTCTGCATAAAAACAAAATGAATGAAAAGTAGAACAGAAATACCAAAACAAAAGGGTGGTTTCATTCATGAATGAGTTTGTTATGAATATAAAAGATCTATGAATTAATTAACCAATGAGATTGCTTTTGCTTAAAATAAAAGGTAGAGAAAAAACAAGTTCAAGTACTAGAGAAAGGTCAAAAACCACATATTGTCTCCAATATTAGCAAGGAAAAATAGTAAGCATATGCATGTGCACAATGGCGCATGCATGCACACACGCTCACTAAATGAATAAATAAATATATAAAACCAGGGTCGTATACCCGAGAAAAACATCTTAAACACCTCTAGTATGATGATGAGTTAAATAACATACTGTCAATGCCCAATTGATTAACAGCTGCCACAAATTTGCGATGCAGCTCCACTGACCATACAACCCGGGGCTTCTTTTGGGTTGCTGGATCCTCATTCTCATGTTCATTCTCATCACGATCCTCATCCTCATCCTCATTCTGGTCTTTCCTTTTTTTATTAAGCTTCTGGTCAGGTATTGCTTCACTACTTCCTTGATTAGGCTTGTCTCGGTTATCCGAACTGTTTCTGTCTTTGTTATCACATTTCCTTCTCCTAATTACATGTTGCCAGATGTTCTTTAGCTCCTCAATTCGAACAGGCTTGAGCAAATAATCACAAGCTCCATGAGTGATCCCCTTCATCACAAGCTTTGGATCACCGTTCGCTGACAACACTGCAGTTCAACGTTAATTCAATTAGAATCGAATCCCAATTGGACAACCACATACTGCAAAGATGTTACAATAACATGCTATGCAAGAAACAGTAAATTAAATGAACTTGTTAAACTGAACAGAACAATATCCTAATTTTTGGCTTTGGAATCCACGAACAAAATGAGTTTTAATCAGACTGATAGAGTGAACTCTAAACTTTTCAAAGATGTTGGAAATCTGGAAATGGCATGAAAATGATCATTTTCAAAATGTTTTTTGGAACTCCACGGGCCCATAAAGAATCTGCAACACGTTTTCCTTTAGATCAAAACTGAAACACGGAGAGCAAAAGACCATGTGTAGTGTTTTTGTCTTACTGATGACAGGTAGGTCCATCTCAAGCCCCACGAGCTCAAGCAATTTAAAACCGTCCATGTCTGGCATATGGACATCACTGATAACCAGGTCAAACTTATTCTTGTTTTCTCTCAACATACTCAATGCCGTGATTGCTTGACTCGTCGTAGTAACTGCACAATCCACAACCCATATATTGTATAAGTCCAGATTGTGAAATTCCACAAAAATAGATCAGTTAAACCATAGAAAATCAATCATTAATCTAGATTTATCAGGTTAAAATATTCAGAATCAACAGAAACTCATAAAATCAATAATAAATTTAGATTTATTTTGAAAAGATCCAGAAGTGTGCCATGCCAATAAATCATAAGATTTCGGAAGCTTAAACTCAGAACAAATCTACAGAAATCTAACTCCAAAGAACTAATGACCCAAGAGTACAAATGCAATCAATTTAGAAGATCCAACAGTTCCAATCAGTATAACACACCAGTAGCCAAAACCTCAGAATGTCATTAGAGACAGTAAAGATTCAAAAGTGTAAACTTTAACCTACAAAATCTTGTTAAAGTGGATACATATCTAAGTGCCTATCTCCCAAAAGTAACAAACCGGATCAAAGCAAGCAGAGAATATAGATTTCTTCTTTTCTCAAGAAACCAAGAAACAAGACAAGATACTTTAATTTAACTCAACAGTTTACACAAACATCATGTTTACAAAAACCAATTACATAAAACTTTTCAATCAACTAGGAGAATCAAAACCAAGAACAAAGATTATTCATGTCAATGGCTTATAACCACTCATATTTTACACAACTAACAACGTAAATCTGACAAACAACGAAAACATCTAAGCCTTAACAACAAAACATGAAAACAAAAACCCATGTCCAAAAAACATGAACAACTCAATGAAGCAATAAAAAAAGAGAGACAAACCAGTATACTGGCATCTACGAAGCAGAGTTTCCAGCAGTAAAAGACAAGTTGGGTCATCATCAACAGCCAAAACTCTCATACCAATAGGAAACTGGTCTATATTGCTATCTCCAATTCCCTGCTCTACAGTCATTTTCTTTTTCTCTTCAAAACAACTTGTCAAAGCAAAGAATGAAAGAAAGGGACTAATTTACCAAGTGGGGTGCTAGTATTTGCTTCAAAGATTGAAGCTTTAACTGGTTTTTGTTTCAAAGTTTAAAGCTCTTAACAAAAACCCATAAACCATAATAATGGCAGAGCTTGGCAATGAGTCAATTGAGAGAGAAAGTGGCAATAAAAATAGAGAGTTGATTGGCTAAGGTGGAATATAGTATTTTAGGGATAGAGAAAGCTTTTAAAACATAAAAAAACATGACAACGAACCAGAAATTCTATTTTTATTTGGTCCCTCTACTTTGAATGTTCTTCTACTTTGATAGTTATACTATTTTTTATTCTAATATCATCCTTTGACTGTTGACTTTCTTTTTTCTATAATCATTTGATTATTTTTTTCATGCACTCATATGCTCCTTCTATAAAGTACCTATCAAGTACCGTTGATAATCAATCACGAGAATATCATATTATATAGAGTGAAAAGTAAGGGATTCACATTAATGCATAAAAAATATTAATTTTTTACAATAATAATAATAATAATTTAAAGTCTTCACAAAATGACATTCTAACCATTTTTAACTATTGACTTGTGAGAATTATTATTAGGATTCACTCATTAAATATACGAGATATTTCCAAAATTGAATTTGAGAATAATATTCCGTAAAATGGGCTTTTTTTAAGAAAAATGTAAAGTATATATACAAAAACATAAAAATAAAAATAAAGCGAGATTTTACCACGAGATCTTTCGTAGAATCACTTCTGTGATGATAAATAGAATAAGGGGATAATAGCGAGAGGATCAAAGTAAATAAAAATTAAAATCCGAGGAACCAAATAAAATAATCAAGCCTACAGTTTACTGTGATGATAAAGAATATGAAATGTAAGGATATATTTGGACGGTGATGGAATTTGTGGACGGTGATGAGTGAGAGATTAAAAAGATAAAAGCTTTTATTATCAAGATTTGTTTTACCGTTTTTGGTTGCGCGTTCTCGCCACGCGCAACTATTCTGGATTGTAATTGATATTATCCGTTTTGGTACAATTTTAGAATTATCTACTTTTCTTTTTCATTGTAAAGGAATTAATTGAAAGTAGTATTTTGCAATTTTCTACCCTATCTATATATTAGGGGGAACAATGCAATTTTTACAAAATTTAGTTACAGGATTAGTTTTTTTTTTAGAAGATCAAAATAATATATATGAGTGGATTTTTAAGTAGTGTTTAATTATTATCTTGAAATATAAAAGATGGAAATAACAGTTCTTTTTATTTTAAAATTAAAAAAAAAATTTAAAAACATATTTATTTTGTATTATTTTTTTTATCTTTTCAACCATACATGCTTCCGTCCCTGCCTTGTAAATATAAATTATGTGAATTTTTGTAAAATTATCATTATTATATTATTATTATTCCTATTAGTTTAAAAAAATATTGGTATAATTGATTTTTTTTACTAAATTTGTAAGGGGTGGGATGAATAGTTAGTTTATTTGAATTTTTATTTGGGGAATTTTTAAAGCTTATTAAACATTCCTTTTTTTCTTTCTTTCTTTTAATAGCAATTGACAATCTTAATTAGAGTATCTCTTTTTTTTTATTTGATCCATCTATTTTGGGAATATGATTAAAATTTTCTTTTCTCTCATCGCCCATTTAATGGGTATAAACTTGCTAGGAAGATTTAGTAATTTGAATTTAAGCACGTGGAAATTGAGAATTTTAAACTTTATTTCATTTTAGTTACGTTGTTTAAGTATTGGATCCTTGTGTATTTGTATGGTCTTCTTAATTCCTATAGGTTCATCATCTTCTTCACCTCTCCTTTCTACTTCTATTAAAATGAATTTTTATCAACATCCCAATAAAATTGATTTTTAAATTTTAATATTATATATCTCAATACTAATATAAATACATCATATCTAGTTTTATTTATATAAAAACTTATTAAATATAATCTGTTTTATGACCCGTTCTATGATTTAAAATAATATGATTTTGATTTTTTTAAAATTAAAATGAAGTAACTTTGAAATTAATAAAAAGATCAAACTAAATTTTTAACGAGTAAATTAATTTTTAATATCAATCTAGTTTGATCAAATTAGTGGATAACATGATTAACATGTCAAGCTTAAGAAACAACTATGTTTATATATAATATAAGTTATGTCTAGTGATTATTTTTATTATTAAGTAAAAATATTTTAAAACGACTAACTCACATAAACAATTTAAAGCGGAATGGTATTAAAATACCGAAAATGCAAGAAAAAAATCACAAAATTCGAAAAAAATAAAATAAAAAAGTGGGCGATACGGTGAAATGTTTAACCACAATGCTTGAAAGTGGGGACCACAATGGAAAAGGCCTTTGCATTAAACGACAGACAGAAACTGCAAGAACTTTAGCCCGCGTGAGCATGCTTCGCGGGTCATGTAGGCGCAGACCGTGCTCGACATCAAATCCCTGCATTTAGTGTATTTGGTCAACTTTTATCTCCATCCACTTTCTACTTATCCAATTCTTAATTTCATCCTAAAAGCAAAATGTTATATCAATTTGATCTCTGATGTTTCAAAACTTTATCAATCAAGTCCTTTTGTCCATTTTTGTTCGCATTCCAAAGAAAGATATTGACGGAAACGCACACAAGGATTCAATCAAGACCGTATAAAATGTTGAGGATGCCATAAATAAATATTTTTATTTTGGAAAAAAAATGAAGACACGAGCAATGCATGGTATTTTATATTTTTTTAATAGTAATGATAAGAAACACGAGTCCACAACACCATAGCTTATTGCTCGGGATATGTTTAACTATAATTTATAATTTTTTTTTAACCGTAACCACAAAAACAATTGTAAAATCAAACATTTCCCAAGTCCCAAGGTGAGTAAATAGGTTTTTTGCTAGCAGTAGTTAATCTTTGCAAGGAGAAACAAATAGTGCAAATAATTGGTGCATGTTTCAAGCTGGGAGTGGCAGCTTAACCGATCCTTACAAGCTAGGAAAGAGGACAAGGTCACAAGAGGATGTGGCCTGCGGTGGTCCAGCATTCCATGCAGCATTAGCTCAGGACGCATGGAAAGGAAAAACAAAAGCCGCTCTCCCTGTGAGAGCGACAAGGGTGAAGTAGAGTGCTAGCTAGCTAGCTAGGGACTAGACCCGGGAGAGTTGGGAGAAGAGAATTCTTTCCACGAGAACTGTGAATTCCCTTTACTTAGTTTTTGTACTTAGTTTATATCCCAGCTGTAATAATTGGCCGGTCTGGTTAGTTAACACAGTTCCCTGTCGATCTAGGCCTTTCTCTTTAGGTCTAGCCAACGAGGATTCTTCAATTTCTTTTCAAATAATATGTATTTCAGACTTTTCTTAAAAATAAAAACTTAAATCTCATGTTATAGTTATGTGCTGAGCATTTAGTGTCACTGACCTAGCTAATATTACTGGCACTAGTCGGACATAACCCAACAAACTACATCTGTTTTCATGGTATGATTAATGAAGAGTTGAGTTGATGCATGAGTTCTGCAACAAGTCATTGTCTATGTCATATTGTCATTATTTATCATTCGATCTCAAATCCAATGACTAGACTTAAATAGTTTGTTAACTCGAACAATCCAATGAGTTTTTTCTTTAAAAATCATCAGATGTCTCAGGACTCCTTTATCTTGTTCCTTGATGTATGTACACAAGGAGCATTTTCATTGTTAATTCCGTGTTATTTTAATCGATCTTGGTCATCATTTTGATATTTTATTACTGGGTCCATGGAAGATTTTTGAAAAGATGTTAAAGTAAGAGGAAGAGATTATTCTCAACTTCATTAATTTGTCTTTAAGATTCAGAAGAAAAAAGTGATTTCTTTACAATTCTTTTAACTCAAAATCTAATTACGAATATTACATCTCCCACCAAAAATAAAATTCATCTTAATTAATACATGAAAAACTTAATCCAAAAATGAAATTATTATTTTTTTGAACATATTGAAAAGGAGCTACTCTTACCATGCAAGTCCACACAAAATATAGAGGGCAGGGTTTCGCTTTATCCACCAACTTTTTTTAAGTTGGTGGGAGAAAGGGTAATAATGAGTAATAGAGGCAATTAATTAAAGAAAAGCTAGCAAATCAGCATACACTAGAATGCCCACTATATATTTCGTGTGAGTGGATGAGACTATGGTGTGTGGGTTCCAGATAAGGAGAGGAATGCCATCTATGATTAGATGATGTGATGTATCTCTTCTAGATTAAGGGATTTTTATCGTTACTGGGGCCTTCATAGCTTGATTGAAAGTGCCTTTTAATCAAGTTTTGTATGCACAAAGCTAATTAATTAGACTATATCGATCTAATCTCAACTTTCTCCATCGTCCCTTCTTTTTACTGCTATCAATAATGACTAAAGATGAAGAAAGTGAGTATATGCAGTGGCTGCCAGTATCCTGTCTTTGTGTTCTTGTACCCAAATAATCAACCTTAATTAAACATATATATATATAATCCTTGCTCCATGATAAGTGCCTGGCCTTTGTGAACAAGGAAAGTGGCCAAACAGCAGCTTGGCACGGGGAAATACCATTATATATAGATAGTTTAGTACCATGCACCCATACTCAAGTATGTTGTGGATTAATGCATTGTTATTGTAGACGGTGAATATATAGGGTTTTTTCGTTTAAGTTATCGATTTCTTTTCGATGCAATTTTAAATTATATTAGTATAGTTTTACATGTTAAGATTTCTTTTGACTTACATATTTTAGTTAAGATAAAAGGTAAGATGCATTAAGATGGAGAAGTAATTAAGCTATTAATTAGTTATACTTAATACTTAACGTGTAATGTGACATCTTAATTAAGAAGTAAATTTAGCATGCTTTGGTGAGAATATTCCATTAAACTAAAGGATTTAGGTATAAAAATTAAATCTATTTCCCCAATCTGTTCAAGGATTAAATTACTCATGTCAATGTTAAGATTTATAAGAAATTTATTATCTAGAATATGCAGGTCCTCGTTTAAATCTTGATAGATACCAAGCTTGGAAATTAAATACATTTTCCCAACTAGAAAGCCATTTAATCCCTTCATATTTTATCATATCATAGAAGTACCCTTTTATTAATGGTTGATAATCATATCATTTAGATAGGGTTTGGTTATTGTCTCTCGGGTTATGAAAAGAAGGTGACATGTTTTCATATCTTTTTTATTTTTAAAAAATAAAAATTTATACTAAAATTATCTCACGTATATATATTTATATCTTTATCTTTACAACCAAATATATTTTTATTATTTTTATATCTTCACTTCAATCCTAAAACACTAATCATATACAACCAATGATAATATACATAAACTATTTGTTGTACGATGTTGTAAAGTTGAAGCATACATTGCAAAAATATAGCACAAAATCTTTAACATGAAGGATCAATGACATGTTTCATATCTTTTTTGTTTTTAAAAAATTAAAATTTATTCTAAAATTATCTCAAGTATATATCTTTATCTTTACAGCCAAATATATTTTTATTATTTTTATATCTTCACTTCAATCCTAAAACACTAATATTCATATACAACCAATGATAATGTACATAAACTATTTATTGTATGATGTTGTAAAGTTGAAGCATGCATTACAAAAAAAAATTAAAAAAAAATAGCACAAAATCTTTAAGCTGAAGGATCATTGAGATAAGTTATTAGTTTTCTAAATCTCGGTGTTGCTTCCTACCACATATTGAAGATCCTAGCTAGACCCACAAGGTGGATGGACGTCAGATCCCAATGAACTTGGTGATTATCCAAAGCACCAATAATCCTTTGACTCTAGCCCCATTAATATTCAAAAGGGTTGATGATCAGTTTAATTTGCATGATAACATGATTAACCCTAGCTTTCTCTACACAGCCAAAATATAATATTGTTCGTGCAATATAATATATTTTTCTAGAAGATTCATTTTGGGTGGCAAATCTTGAGATTCCTTAACTTTTTGGCAAGTCACATGACCTCACTTTTGGTATGAATTCAGGCTGTAAGGGTATGGGGGGGAAGAACAGCGTACCTTAGCTGCATAAGATGCTGCTCAAAGTAATAGTATATATGCGTATGCTGAATTCTAGCTAATGTTGTCTCCCATGAGGGGAATATTTTTAAAAACTTTCTGAAATTTGTGCCACTTTTATGAAAAATACATAGCTGGCTGCCTAATTTTTTTTATGTAAATTGCTTGGCATACAGAGAGGAAGAATATGATTTGGTTGGTTAGTTGTTATTACTAATATATGCATCAATTATTGGAAATCATGGATGATGATGTATTAATTAGTTACTAGTAAGTGTACCTTATCGAAGTTATTAAATATGATTTAACTCATAACTTGCTCAAGATCTGGATTATGGTTTGATGGGTTAATCTTGATTGATCCGACTACAAACTTGATCTCTAATTGTTTATGCGGTCATTTGGAGAACAATTCTAAACCAATTTAATATAGTTTGAAGAAATCTCGAAGTATGGTCGGTTAAGTTTGAAACTCATCTATGGATCATGGTCAATCCAAAACAATATATTTTGAATTTTTTTTATAAAAAAAAGTTTAATAAAATTGTGACCGAGTCTACCAAGTCAAATCTCATCTAATTTAATTTGAAATTCAACTTAAATACAGAATTAGGATGGTAAATCACGAAGTTGGCACACGATGACAATTTTACCAACAATGGATCTTAATCCTACCACTTTCCATTAAAATTGAATATAGTTTGAAGAGATCTCGAAGTAGAGTCAGCTAAGTTTGAAACTCATCTATAGATCATGGTCAGTCCAAAACAATATATTTTGATATTTTTTATAAAAAAAAAAGTTTAATAAAATTGTGATCGAGTATACAGAGTCAAATATTATCTAATTTAATTTAAAATTCAATTTAAATAAAAAATTGAAATGGTGAATTACGAAGTTGATACACGAGGATAATTTTACCAACAATAGATCTTAATCCTACCACTTTCCATTAAAATTGCAAAAAGAAAAAATGAAAATAGAGGGGGTGATTATAAATCTTGTAGCTAGACTTGATGGGCTCCCCATGAACCCTAAAAAATATACAATGAATAATCCACACAAAAATCTCATGTTCAAGGCCTAGTTCTAATTAAGTTGTACTGCCTATATATAATTTTTAGAAATTAGAGTTTTGATCCAAGCATTCTCATTCCATCTAGACGAAAAACATGTCATTATGATTGTCCTTGGTTAATGTTTCAATAAAAATATAAAATGAATTTATCTCTCCAATCATTTTAAAATGAATTTTTATCTTCTTAATATATATATATATATATATATATATAACATGTCTCGTTACCTCAAAATTTTCAATCTCAAAATAATAACAAAACATCATCATCAAAAGGATGCACGGGGAAATGGTGTGTGACTACAAGGTTCTATGTCAAGTCGTCGGGGATTGTCATTGTACTACATATTGATTTGGTTTAGAATGAAGATGATTTGCATCTTGCCTGCAGCTGTTAGTTCGAAATAAACTGAGGCAGGAAAAAAAACCCTAAAACGTGGATTGGGACTGTGATTGTTTGGAGAAGCTGCACCTCTCAAAAGAAGTGGGCAGGTGAAAATGATTGTAATCTACGACTAGCTAGGACACTAGACGAGGAAGGTTTTTATTTTATAGTTTTAATTAGCTTCACTAAAACTTTCAATTAACAAATCAAAAGAACAATCGAGGGCATCGATCTAATAGTTAAGGTTAAGGAAACATACTTAATTCTTAGTTATTAAGATTTAAACCTTAAATTATGTTCAAAAACATTAAGATTTTCATGAATTTTATAGTTTTAATGTGGATAACTTCCGATCGAATTGAGAGACCGGGTTCGTGCTTGAGTGGGTTATTGCCACATCACCCATGGAGGGGTGTGTTTAATACGTTGTGAAATTAAAGATTTTTGTGTCAAGCTTGCTTTATATTTGATTTATAAATATATCTAATTCAATTTCTGATATTTTATAAAATATAAACGTGATTTATTTAATTATTTTTTACTGCCGAGCTAGTTTGATAAATCTCTACATAATTTAAAATTTTTAATTTATTAGAAAAATATTATTACTATTAAGATAGATTTTTTTATTCTAACATACAGTGTTACGCGTATCAATAATCTATTTGTCTCTATAATTTGTCTATCATCAATCAGTGTCAATATTATTCTTAAAGCCGAGAAGTAGCCAAAGAAAAAGAACAAATAGATCAGCATCAACTAGTCAAATATGGTTGGTGAGTTGATGACCGATGATGCTCCGTTTTTCTTTTCTTTTCTATATATATATATATATATATATATATATATATATATATATATATATATATATATATTGACGTCTTTGAATTTGAACAGAATGAAATAAAAAACGGTTGATTAATTAAAACTTCAAAGTTATTTCCACTCCCACGTCTTTGAAGCTGCTACTTTTCTCAGCGATCCCAAGAGTTCGAAGCTGCCAAACAAAAATAAAGAATTAATATAATCAGTTTTTTATTTTTTAATAACTAAATAAAATTCAATTAAAAAGAAAAATAATAGAGTTCAATAAAGCTTAATCCATATAATTTGTCAAAATAAATTAATTACTTCACGTGGTACAGAAAAGAATTAGATAGTGCTTTGATCAATGTTAGCCAAAAAACCAAAACCATGCTTAATTTAGTAGTATTTTGTTCCAGGAAATGAATTATTTTCTTGTCAAACTTTTAATCTTATTTTTTTTTAGTTTTCTATTTCTTAAAATAAAAATATTGTTAAAAAAAACATAGATTAGATGAAAACTATTAAATTAAAAACGGTTTAAAAACACATGAATTGAATTAATAGTTTCCTTCACCATAATTTGTATTGAATTGACTAAAAAATTAGGCATCTTTACCTTGTTTTGAGATAATCCAATCCTTATCCTGGCCCAAAGCCCAGAAAAAGTATCCACCCAAGCCTCGAGACCTTGCAAACTGGACCTTCCAATCAATGGTTATGGAGTCATCATACCCAACCCAGAAGCCGCCAGCATAAGAGTAGTAGGACACAGTTTGTCCATCAAAATTGACTATTGCATTGTTCTCCTTGTTAAATTCAAGAACCAGATAATAATCCAAGATCCCATCTCCAGGTCCTTCCCCTACAGCTCGTGCTCCAATTCCATTAACATTCGGATCCAAGAGCTTCCACGTCCGGCCGTATAACGGTAGGCCCATCACTAGCTTTTTCTGCGAAACACCGGCTTGGATCCATGATCCAATGCCAAAACTTGTGCTAACATTGCTCTTTGGGTCATATAATGCTGCATTTGGTCCAGTGAAATTCTCCCATGTACCATGGTAATCATAGCACATTGGATTGATCCAATCAACATATTTATTGATAGAATCAGCAGGGTAGGATCTGGGCAGACCAAATGTAGTGAATTGCGAAGAGTAATAGACCGCAGCAGTTAGTAGCAAACGTGGTTTGCCACTGGCGCTAGCTTCATGGACCAATGCTTCGTGCCATTCTTTAACTAACAAAGCAAGGTCGATCATTTCCTGATCATTAGCAGGATATTCCCAGTCCAGGTCTAGACCATCAAATCTATATGTTCGAGCCACTTCGATGGTTGAATCGATGAAAACTTTTCGTGTTTCTTGGGCACCGGATAGGTTTGCGAATATGAAGTGTCAATGGAGGAGGCTTCAAATCCATCAAACGAAGGCCAATATGCTCCTTTAATTCCTTTATGATGCGGTGGTGAAGGGTATGGTTCTGGTGATGCAGGAACTGGGGGGTAGGAAACAGGACTCGCGGCGGGTGTAGGTATTGAAGGAGAAGAAGCAGGTACTCCCGGATAAGCAGGCACTGCCGAGGGAATTGGGGCGGGCTTCATAGGATGAGCAGTTTGGGGAGGATAAGAAGGCGTGGCGGATACTGTCAATGGAGGAGGCTTCAAATCCATCAAACGAAGGCCAATATGCTCCTTTATATTAAAAGATAATCTAAAATAGTTGTATCGCATCAGAACTCTTTCATAACTTAGAATTCCTTAAACCAGAGGTTCTACTGCTATCAAGTGGACCGAGCTGCAACTTTGGAAGTCATTGGTTCACATCCAATCATTTCCCTTTGTCATAATCCAATTCTTACCCCTTCCAAAAACAAAAGAATTTGCATCAAAATATTTTATACACAAAAGTTGATTAGATTCTTAAAAGAAAGACAGTTGTTCCCAAATGAAAAAATAAAATAAAAAGAAGAACACAAATATTAAGGATTAAATCAAACAAACAATGAATTCTCAAAAAGCCAGGAACGGGCAGAGCAGTTACAAAAGATTAGGGATAATTTTCGATCGAAAAGAAGAGCGCTTCCCAATCACAGCATCAAACACCCCTCTGCTTGCTCAAGGAGGATGTATAAAATGATTTTCCCTGCATACATTTATACATGGGAGCCATAAGGTGGAAACTTCCTTGTGCAGGAATTTATTTGTCTTGGTCATGATCGAAGATTTCTTACGTTGGACACGTACAAAGAAGATAGACAGTTGCGTCTGAAGAGGTGTAGAATACCATGGTCTTAATTTGGGTTTCAGCTATGGCGATGCTTCCCGTGATATTTGAACAACATTCATGTTTTTTTCTTAATTTTGTTACATCCTTCTTCCATCTCTTATGAATCAACAAAATTGGAATGATATTTAGACAGTCGTTTGCTGTTGGTTAGAAAGGAGATAAGGAGCATTCTTGGCACTTCTTTGAGCTGATTTTATTTTGTTTGTGGAAATTTATTTCTCTCTATTAAGCTCTGTTCAACATGATCCGTGGAAAATAGTAGTAATTCTAAATCAATTTATAAAAATCATGCCAAAAAGAATTAAAATCTTTCTGTTGGGATTTGCCGTGAGTAATTTTGTATATATTTTAAAGTATTTTTAAACAAAAAATATTTTAAAAAACAATCTAAATCTAGTGGTTTTTTTTTTGCATATTGACTAGAAAATTTGTATATATTTACTTATGTAGTACAAAGAAGATGATGGAATATTGCATAAAATTGTGTAACTTTTTATTCTATTTATTTAAGTGTTTAAAATTTGATTTTAATGTTTTATTTTTTGAAGGATTGAGATTGAAAAATTAATTTTGATAAAAAATATTGACGTGGTAAAATATTTATAAAAAATAGTTGCCAGGAATTATAAAAAAAAGAAAAAGAAAAACAAAGTAAACCAATCACACCAAAGTTTTGCTGATCCCATGAATTTAATTTTGCAAATCTTGTACTATTAAAAATCCTATGAAAATTTTTATGGTGCTTGATAAAATCTTATATGCATGTAATTTTTTATGTGTTGATATTTCTTGTTCTTTGTATATTCTTGAGACTTCAAGGTGCTTGATAAAAACAATTAAATCAGAGACTAATTTGATTAAAATTTAAATTTGTACCGTAAAAAACAATTAAAAGAAGCACCAAAATAGGAGCCAACCTTTTTAACAGGCTCCATCTACGGTGGATTAAATGTTATGTTCAACTTTCAATGGATTGGTTTGTTTGATATGCTCATGTTGAATCTGGACAGTCATAATTAAACAGTCATCTTCTTTCTTTCTTTGTACTTTAATTTGTGCAAACCAAGTTAGCCTGAAAAATAATAAGATAAAAGTGTGGAAAATATTTGTTTTTATTAATTAAATTGTGTGTGGGTACACCGTAAATTCTTTACCAAATAATACTTGAAGACTTGAATCTTCATGAGTAAGAGATTTGGTGCTTCGCAAGAACATGTAGGTGAAGACCTGACATGTTTTTGCAACGTGTAAT